>NC_090281.1:50886144-51110652 GCF_037392515.1 Haliotis asinina
GGAATTAACAGCAATATCCGTCTCTTCGCAGATGACACATCACTGTATGCTTTAATAGACGATCCTGCCGAAACTGCTCTGTGTCTTAATAATGATCTTCGTAAAATTTCTGATTGGGCCGACAAATGGCAAGTTACATTTAATCCCAATAAAACAGATTCTATACAATTCTCTCGTAAAGTGCGGCCAAGCCCAAAACTAAATTTAACAATGAAGGGTTATAGCATTAATGGTGTTAATAGCCATAAACATTTGGGACTTACTTTACAACATGACTGCTCCTGGACAGACCATGTTAACTGCATCGCTAAAAAGGTCGCACCCATGGTAAACTGTCTAAGAGGTTTTAAATATCGTCTCTCACGGAAAACTTTGCAAACAATGTACATACAATTTATTTTACCTATTTTCGACTACTGTTGTCACATCTGGGACAACTGTACCAAACAGCAAGCATTAACACTTGAAAATCTTAACCTTGATGCACTCAGAACTATTTGCGGTGCTGTTCGCGGTACGAGTCATATGAAAATTTATGATGAGACAAATTTCCAACCACTATGTACTCGTAGACACATCCAAAAACTAACATTTTTCTATAAGATGGTTAATAATTTCACTCCAAAATATTTGAGCAATCTCGTCCCTCCTAAGGTATCTGACACAGCAAACTACAGTTTTCGAGATCGTTTGAAGCTCCAAACTATCGATAGCAAAAGTGCAATTTATGCCAGATACTGTAAGACTGTGGAATTCTTTGTCTACTGATCATAGAGAATCGGCTACTCTGGGTAGTTTTAAGAAAAAAATTAGTGTGTCATATAATAATCAAACCTACTTTAATTTAAACTCAGGATCAAGATTCTGTCAGATTATTCATTCGGGGCTCAGGCTCGGTTGCAGTGATTTAAACGCACACAAATATGAACGATTTTTATCTTCAAATCCGTCTTGTTCTTGTGGCTACTCTTACGAAGATCCAATTCACTATTTTTTTCGTGCATAAATTACTCTGACATAAGACACAAAATGCACTTCTATACCAAAGGATATGATATCAAATCAATACTATACGGCCACCCTAGTGGATCTACTAACGATAATCACGAACTATTAGAATCTATCCATTCTTTCATTGTACTCTCAGGAAGATTTGTGTTGTAATAGTAAAGTGAAACTGCACTTCCGACATTAATGATCTTCATGTTATAACTGGCTATGTTATCACGTTTTGATTATTACATTCACAGAAAGCTATTGTTTATTGTTTGATATTTGCATGCTTTTCTCCTTACGACTGCTTTATATAAGTTACTTGTATCCTGGAGCGGTATTAACATAAGCAATATATTGCTTGTTTACCAATCCAAATCCCCTTCTGGAAATAAACCAAGTATCGATTTCAGAGGCAAAGCTTTTGCTGTTCTTGAATTGAAAACCAAAGACAAATTATAGAAATATTGTGTAAAGTCGCTTGCATTCTTTAAGAAGAATCGAAGGTTACCCAAGATTTCTTTCGAAAGGAGCAATCAAACCCGTGTCACGTTTACGTGGTCTCCTACAGGGTGGTAGGGAATATATTAAATGAGATTTAGATATTTAAAAATTACAGGTCACCGTTTTCTGGTAAGACTTTGCACGATTAACTGCTAACTTCGTTGGTTTATTATCTCCTAATTGACTTACGCTATACTGCCCCTTCGCATATGCAGGTGTTGACTGTTAGGCGTGTCTGATAAAATGGCAATACTCATTTCAGTCATCTTACTTTGTTAGGTCGATTTGGATGATAGCATTGTGTTCAACGACGGCCTTCCTCGTGTATAACCTTGTCGATCAGATTGGAAACTACTACAGCTACCCTACTATCACCAAGTTCACACCCAAAATGATGTCCGTCATCGACTTCCCTGCCGTCACCATCTGCAACAGATGCACCCTAAACAAAACTCGCCTTGATGTTTATCCAGAAATGGAGAACTACCTCTTCAACAGACATAACGGATCGGTGCATGCAAGATCATTCCCTGTTTCAGATGTGTTTCAGGATCAATTGTCTGTAGAGTGGTGGAACAATATGTCCATGGAAGGATCCAAAATGTTGTTTTCATGTGCCTTTGGTGGTGTAGAGTTTGACTGCATGACCAGGTTCCGACCTATTTTCACGTCTGAGGGATTGTGTCATACCTTCAACTTCAATGACAGCGAAATTGCCCGAGTGAAGAAGGCAGGTGACTCCAAGAACCTTGTGGTCTTAATGAACATCTATCAGGACCAATACACATTTGTAGCGAACATGGCAGCGGGGATTAAGGTAACACGTTATCTACGTAACGGAGTTCTGATATCTAAATAAATTAAAATGTTACGTCCCTAAAGTGTCTTGAAGACCTTCGATTGTGAAATGTTGAAACCAACTGATTATTTTGCTGATGTCATGCTTGACAGTCCTCTTAAAGTCAGAATTGAGCTATTAAATCTACTTATCTGAAAGAATTTACAGCCAGGATTTATTTCAGGTAATTAGTGATTAAATTAGTTTCTGATGTATTAGCCGTGACCTTCATTTAGAGTGGACGCTTAATGTGGACAACAAGAGCCCTATCTTACTAATATTATTGCCTTAAAAGGCGACTATGCTTGTCGTACGAGGCGACTAACTGGATCGGGTGGTCAAGCTTGCTGACTTGGTTGACACATGTCATCAGTTCCCAATTGTTCATGCTGTTGATCATTGGATTGTCTTGTCCACTGGAATATTGCTGAGTGCGGCGTAAAACTAAACTCACTCACTCACTCTTGCTGACATTATCTGGATCAACTGATCCAAGGAATATCAAATTGCAAAGCTTAACGCAAAAAAGGATCGATAATCTGTACTTTATTCACAGGAGCAAACATGCAAACAAACGAACTTTTTTGTGCTGCTGATAACGTACTTGTCAAGGTAACTTTCCAGAACCTCTGACTATAGATCGGTTCCTTACGCTTGTCGTGAGGGATAGTTTTATCCAACTTTGAAAACCTGTTTTGAAAGAATGGTTTGTGGTCCGTTTCGGAGATTGTAAAAATATAAGCAAATGCTTTGTGTTTTCGAGAATCCACATGGCATTAACTATACTTGTCATAAAATTATACTTTCTGTGAATGTCGAGAAAATCCTTTCATGATAGAATACTCCTCCCTGAAACTTAAACAACACATTTTAGTCTCATTATCTTTCCATTCGTTGAAACTGCAAATCGTGGAATGATGCGGTAGAAAGTGAAACATATGTACCCACGATGAACAAAATGAAAAGAAATGGTATTGAGCAATAATAGACTTGCTAATCATCAAATGCACGAACCCATGAAACAGTCATGCAACATGTTAACACTGAAGTTCAAGTGTTTGACAGCGAAGCAGTGTTCAGTAGCGCGTATGACCATCATGAGCGCGACTGCAAGCTGCTACATGTTTTTGCGTTGACTAAATGAACCTTTAAAGCTGCCGTTGTGAAATGTCCTGCCATTCTCTCTGTAATGCGTGTTCATGTTCACCCAGAGTATGGGGTGAACATGGAGACAGAAAGCACGACTTCCAATAATGTCCCACGCGTGTTCAGTGGGATTAAGATCTATTGACCTTGCAGACCTGTCCATATGCGTTAGGTTTTTGATCTAAACAACATTATTAACAACTCTTTCTCGAGCATTATCATCCAACGGGCATGACCATCCATATAAATGAAGGTAGGACCAGGTAGGATATAACCGATCAGATTGCATGCGTGAAATGTGGAGCACATTCATGCCACACATTTTGCATGTTGTTTTTCATGATGGTTGTGTTCGGGGATGTTATCAGATACATCAGTTTGACAGTCATTAAAGTTTAGGTATTCTTTGACCATTCACCTTTCAGTAACATGCCAGCAACAATCGCTATCGAGAATGATAAATATATTTAAGTGAAAATACTTGTTGCTTAATTTTTTGTGAGGAGTATATTAAGACTTCAGACAGGAATTCGGTGGTCCTAGCAATATTGCTCTCTTTGTACGGATTTTATATGCAGCTTCGGAATTTAGTAATATGAGACCATCAACGAACCCCCGCCAGACCCGTTCCAAGATATTCCGTGTTTTCCTGCATCACCAACCACGAGTAAACAAAAGAAATCGATGTTAGTCTGATCAATGGAACCTACTCTTTGTACTTACTTGACGTGATTGGCAACAAGCTAGTCGTGCTGTCTTGTGCTCACTGACGTCTATTAGGTCGTTGTGCTCCAGACCTTGACCATTTTAGACGATTTTGGACCGTTCAGGTTGAAAAATGTGGGATAGAGAACTTTGTCAGTGAGCCATTTTCAGGATTATCTGCCATTTTCTGAATTTAGATTGAACCATTGCCCTTGTATGAATAGTAAACTTCAAAATTTTAAAGGGCCATTTTTACTCTAATGTACAGAATGTACGGTGTGTGGAAACTTGTAATTTGCTGTTTAGTGGGACAGCAGACTCAAAATATTCAAACATAATTATGACGTGAATTTAAACCGCTACGTACGTTCGCATATACACAATACAATACTGTAAACAAATGTTATGTATACATACAGGTATTTCTCCATAATCCATCTGTCCACCCAGACGCTAGCTCCACCATTGTAATGGCGGCACCTGGCTTCTCCACATATGTCGCCATGCAAAAATATGAGGTCAGTAGTTTGCATGTGCATACAAACATGGTTGTGTTGAATTTACATGTGTCGAACCTGCGGTTGTCTCGAAGTCAAAATCTTTCCTGCATATTCCTTCATCTGTGGTCATTTTGCAGTTATCCCAAACGGGTGATAACTCAGTCCCTTCATTTTCGACACCATGTTGTTCGACTGTCTTTTAACATTCATCCTAGAAAAATACCTTGAGAAGGGATTGAGAAGGTTAATAACTACGGGGCTGAATGATCAGAATGAGACAATTTTAATATCTCGTCCTATTATAATTGAAATCCAGTCCGCGTGTGTTTAAAACATGTAATGTTAATAATCATTTGTATGTATTATGTATTTCAATGCCTAATGATTACTTTCGAGGACGCGAGTCCAAAATTTGGTGAATGACAAAAGATTTACGCCAGATGGTACAATAATGCAAATCTACAGTTGCCATAACATGATATGAGAAAAAAGGATTAAAAGGTTTCTCTTTCGCTTTTACATCTACATGGAATACGTCATGCAACTGGTTGTTCTCGTGCATATTCATGAAGTAACGTTTAAAATCATTTTGTCCAAATCAGGTTAATGCAATTCTATCTCGAAATGAAACGATCTGCCTTTTAGTAAGGTGATCTCGTTCTAAATATGAATAACGTGTAATTTTGTTCGTAGTATTTCTATCAACCGCAGCCCTACTTGGCGTTTGGTCACATGGACTGTGTGGACACAACTAGTCCCAAGTTTGTGAATCCTCTCAAGTACTATTCCCCTTACACCTTTAACCATTGCGTCATGGAGTGTGTCCAGGCCAAGGCTTTCAATCAGTGTGGATGTGTCGGACCTTCTGATCCCCGTAAGTCATTTAGTTATTTTTGAAACGGTTTCGCTGCCCGTGTATTTCAGTAATTATAACTCAGTGGAACGCTGTAGGGAAAATAATAACTAACTCGTTTCTTTCTGTCTGGTGACAATAATTTTAGTGAAGATTCGGGTTAGAATTGGTCTTCAGCAACACATGCTTGTCGTAAGAGGAGACTAGCTGGATAGGGTGCTCTGATTCGCTGACGTGATTGACACATGACATCGAAAGTGGCGAAGAGACTTCATGGACTCAATTCCCTTGCTTTATGCATGGAACCCAAGAAGTAACATTGTCATTTTGTCCATTGCTTCACAAAAGCAAAAGGTGTCAGACGTAACAAAATCGTGACAAGTTAAGAACGTGCCATGTTGACCGTCTTCATGTAAGACATTGTCGCTATGTTTCCTTGTCCCCTTGTCACTCCAAATGAAGAGCGTTAGCTATTTGCAAAGCGCCATCCAGTGTCCACCTGCTGTTGCGTTTTGTGGTCTTCCAATTTTAAGCAATATCTCAAAGAAATGCGTATTTAAAAGATTTCCAATGGAAACCAAAGAGCACGACATAAATCAAATACAAGTATGGGATATGAGATTCGCACATTGAACACGACTCGAACCCGGGTCTGTGGTTTGGGAACTCTTTAATCCGAGGGTCACTCCATTGCTGCCATAATCCACATCACTCACAATCAGTAACACTCCTTAGAAAAGGTTGCATAACAATCATATTTACTTACTTATATTGCAGGGGGTGGACCATTGTGTTCACTGACGAAACAGGACAGTTGTTACAACCCCGTTCGTGGTGAGTAAACGGGACCAGAAATATACCGATAACAGTAGAAACTTTCATAATGAGGATATAACTATTCTATCGTGGTATGTTTGGAAACATCCAAATCCTGCTACACTGTGTAATCATTTGCCGGATGCTGGAAACAGCTGAAGTAATGCTGAATATGGCGTCAACCAAACAGATAGTCATTGTGTAGTCAGAATTGTACAAAATCGACTCTGATTTCAGCAGAGATTTCATATGAATGTTGAACGGGTTTTCTCGTGCCATTTCACAGATGCTGAGTCCACCGAAGCTAACTTCCTACAGGAATGCGGGTGTGTCGGCGAGTGCAGGTTTGACAGTTACACTGCCCAGGTGTCCTCTAGCTCCTTCCCAGCAAAGGTCTGGGTCGACCACCTCCTGAAGACCAGAGGGGCACAAGACAAGGAAGCCATGCTGTAAGACTTCCGTATGAACCACGGACTAATTCTTAGCACTTGGGTGACCTTAACCCCCATCCTTTCACAGAGACCTACAATCGCTGTAGAGCCATCATGTTCTGTGGAACGTGGTCTAGTCTCCGTTGAAATGTCATAAACAAATTTATTTCCAGAAAATGTGATACATTTGAGTCTCAAACTAATGTTTCATTCTTCTATTCGTTTGAATCAGCACTCAGTAACAGCCAGGCACCAAAATAAACATGATGTTTTCCTAAAATGTAATTTGTTATGAGTAATAGGCATGTAGCATAATGGGAGGTTTTTCAAAATAGAAAATTATTGATAAGGTTGGATAAGAAGAACAAAGGACGCATTTGTGAATTTTCAAAATGGCCGTGGTATTACGTCAATCACACTGGGTAGTAGATGTACACTAAAGTCTTGATGTCTTTGATTCAGAGAGAACTTCGTGATGCTGAGAGTGTTTTACGGCCAGATGATGGTGACAACCATCACACAACAACCTCAACACACTGTGGCCACGCTGTTGTGTAAGTGCCATATTTCTTATCCAAATGGTTTGGCGTGATGGCGAGAATATCCTAATATCATTTAGAATCTAGTACCGCACTGTCATCTTTATTTATCGATTATGATTATAAAAATAGTATTCATGGGTGCAAAGTTCATCTGAACAGTTTGTCACACTTACACAAACCGGAGTGAAAACTATGTTTGTTTGTTTGTTTGTTTGTTATGGCGGTCTGTAAATAATCGAGTCTGGACCAGACATTTCAGCTATCAACGCCAATTTACGCAACTGTGTCTACAGAGTCACAGAACCTGACCAACCGCTTCCGTTATTCGTCTCTTATGATAACCATGGGTAGCCGAAGACCAGTTCCACTCCGGGTCCTCTCGGGAGTCGGGACGTATCCAGAGTCAGAAATAGTTTTAAGAAGAGAAGTATATGATACAGATACGTTTTCGTACCAACTCTACATTGTGCATAGTTCCACTTTGCAAACAGAGCAAGAAAGTTTCACCATGCCCAAAAGACCTGTAACAAAGTCGTGTGCTTCGTAGATAGGAACAGGGAGTCCGACATGATATAGTGGAGTTCCTTATGTCGATGTAAATGTACAGGCAATGATGTTGTTGTTGCAGCCGATATCGGGGGTCAGATGGGTCTCTGTCTCGGAGCCAGCATGCTGACAGTTGCGGAGATCACGGAATTCCTGGTGTTCATCATCATCTTCCTCTTGGACAAATGTAGAGGAAGAAAAGCTCGTAACAGAATCAGCAACTGGTAGACAAATAGATTGCGACAAAAATGAGAATAACCACTTTGTGCTGGGTCACAAATCTAGCCAGTCTAATGGGTCCTCTTTGCACAAATGCAAGACTGATTAATGACAAAAGGACAGCTCTGTTTGAAGACAATACGATTTCTTTCAGCCGTAATAAAGCTTAAGTCAGGGTATGTATTTTTACACGTTAGGTTTAATTCATCGCAATAACCTTGTGAAGAATGCATACGCACATGACACCTCCTGATTTGCATTGGTGACAGCCATGATCTTTGATCCTGATCTTTTGTCAACGTTTCCAGTACTATTTTCTATTTGGAATACATTTGGAATAGTTGTTTCAGCTATCTGTGTATCCGTTATCATTTTCACAATCAAGTTGTGTCTTGGATATACGAGAAACCTCTTGCATCTAAAAGTATCAATAGAAGTTTAATTGCAAAGTCAAAAAGATCTACAAGGTTCGTGAAGATGTGTGTTCTAGTATGCCGTCGAAGCATTTCTCAAGTAATTCACAAGTGTACATGACAGAAAAACACACAATACGTATTGCCTACCTTAGAAGAGAACAAATTTAAGTGTGTTTTATAATTTTGTATCATTTTCATCCTCAATTGTTCTCTCTCTGCATAAATAGGTTTACAAAAGATTATACACTAAGAGTCAATTAATTCAGCATTTTCTGCATAAATATTCAAAAGTGAGTAAAGATGATATTCCTTGGTGTTTCTATATGCTTATGTTTTCACATGAAACACGAACATGCGTTATTTCTTTCAACCCGGAAACACTGTTTTTGCAAATATCCCGTTTCACACGCAGCTTCGTTTCTGTGAAAAGGTTCACGTGGGTAAATCAGAGGAAAGAAATCAGTTACTTGATGGCCACTCAGCGATAGCAGATCATCGAAATACCTCAAGTTTATGTTTAACACCTTGGTCAAATTACCTTTTTATGTGTTGCCAATCCGAGCAGAAATATATCCATTGAGACGTACAACTGGTGCCCATGATGGTGCCTACATCATTTCAAATGTTTTAGCCTCAATGTTTAGGTTACAATTGAGGAAATCCAGCATTTCACATATTACTTTCTCAGTAAACTTCACATGACATTTGCTGATACGTTTCCTCAGTGGAATAGTGATGTGCGACGTTGAACAATTATTTGACAGGACCTAACCAGGTCCATTTCTGAGATTGAAAAAATAAAGCAAATTCAATGAGGTTTTGTGAATTCACGTGGTATCAATTCCGCTTAAACCTCAGATCATTTAACGTACATGTTTGAAGAAGTACAATAAGTCTGAAACATTTTTAATCTGAATTACATTGGAAATTGTTTTGAAATTTTTTTGGTCAGAATCTTTCCTTGGTAGAATACAAGGCCTCAGTTCTTATGTTTAAAATTTCAAATTCGGACACATGCAGTGCTGTGAGATTCGAGTTTGGCTAAACGTTGCATAGCAATATATAGAGTTTTACAGTCTCCAGTCGGCATTGTGAGCTGTGATAGTTTAGAGACACATCCATCAGCAAAAGTTTAATTTATTTTAAAGTCACGATTGTTTCACAAAGAGATGCAACAACTTTTCTAAATAAATGCGTCCATTGACTTTCGTCCTTTCTTTTGACCATGTGTCGACGTCTTGGGATACTGAAACCGGCTCAGTACGTTGCGTTTTTTGGTTAGATTGAAGTCACATATTTTATTACTACATTCACATAAGATTATTGGATATGAGAGTCGAATCTAGTGATTGTCTCTTGGTTTTCTACAAGGTCGGCGCAGTTAAGGCAATAAGAATCATGTTATGATATATTCTGATATCCTAATGTTCATGCACAAATTGGAGTGACGGTTTAGGAATAAAATATGGAAAGCATTTAGTTATCGTTATTTGTCCTCCGCAAAAACGATGTTGTGAGGGATATAGATACGAGTTTCGTGTGTCCGCCCGTCACACATTGTACGAAGTATATTTCCTAAAACATCCGTCATAGCTTGTCCACACTTGGTAAATATGTTAACCATGTTACCATGGTCCTAAATGTGCCTTTTGGGGGTGAGTCAGATATGAAAGTTAGTATTTTTTAATTAAATTCTTATTTATTAATAACATTTTTTTTCTTTTATTTGTTCATTCTGGGCAGATATTGCAAACTATAAATGCTTGTTTCATCAAACTTGGTACATATGTCAAGGATGGGTGTGTGTTTTGGGGTCAGACCCAGACATGAGTTATATTTATGTGTTTTCCGTGGAAACGTGACATTTGCTGTCCATATGAGGATGTCATCATGTTCAGAACAGAACATTATACCCGTTCAATATTTTTAGCGAGTTTTCAGCAATATCAGTGCAGGGACACCAGAAAAGGGGTTCACGCATTATGCAAGTTCACTATCATTTCCGAACCAGTTTCTGTTTAGTTATTTCAACCTTTATGTGCAAAATACTACCAACCTTGTCATATGTCTTGGCGATTAAATATCTTTCAGCCGACATATCGAGTCGGTTCGTATAAACGAAAGCCATACAATCTTTCTGCATCCATAATGAATCTGAAGTCGAGTGTACAGCTCTGATTATATCATCAACGTGTGTGTATGAATCACTGTCAGTCAACGTTGTTAGCGAATAAGGTGACACCCGTCATAAACACATCCCAAGGAATACTGAAATTACTGTTTTTACTGTTTTAATTATAATAGTTATGAGTGTGTTATTTCAGTGAGTATATGCATGTATATCAGTCATCTGACCCAGTGGACTGATTTTGTTTAGTTTTCCCATTCCAAATGCATCATTACAAAATTAGTAAATGTATTGATTATTGGTAATGATTAGGATTTGATAAAAACATGAACGACTAAATTTGCATGTAAGTAAATATCAGTTTCGTGTTAAACCGTAAATACCAGTTCTAGCACCGACTAAATGATATTGGTGTTTATGGCTTTGGCTGATCGTATGCCGTTACACCCCGACTGTTTAGTTCTTTGCAATTATTGGATTCTCTGGTCGAGTTGATATGCAATTCCGCTTGACATATTTGTGACTTATACCTTGCTCTGTGAGACACACATCATCAATAAAGGACAGTCCCCAAAATCGATATAACCATTGACCGTAACGGTAAATGTTTAACAAACAGGAACAAGTGTTTGGTGGGATAATGTGTGTCATGCTTCTCGTGAATCAGGTATATTTGTCTTCAACCACAAATGCATTGCCTTTTTGAAAGCTGAGGAACTCCGACTAGCTTTCATTCAAAGGAACTTATGTAAGCAAAACAGTGTTACAAAAGTTAAAAAAGGTACATTACATTTGCAACATTTGATCAAATCGAAAACAGATTCACCAACATCAGACGGTATTCTGAACTGGAAATATGTGAACTAGATGCCTGTAATGTACCGAATACTCTCAGAAAACATGACTTTAGCAAACTGTCCCACACGTTTCAAATTCCAGAAAACTAACGCCATTTTCCCTTACACGATTTCATCCAGGTCTTTCAAGTAGAGATATGACAGTTCCAGATAAATTCCTTGCCTTTTGCGGGACAAGAGTCATCATGATACTGCCATCAGCCTATAGGTCACAATGGCGACGTCCGTCTTATTGATGATAACAACATTCCTTCCGGCGGTCTGAAAATAATCTAGTCCAGACTAGAAAATCCAGGGACAGAATAACAGCGATCTATGCCATTAGGATACCATTGCATGTGTCAACCACCCGACCCCGTTAGTCGCCTCTCACGAGAAGCATGGCTTAATGAAGATCACTTCGGATCTTCACCTGCACCCAGTGTGAAGAGTCAAATCCGGATCTTTGTTGTGACGAGGGAAAACAAGACTACAAGACTACACCTCTTCTTGGTATAATATGAACTTGCTAACACCGACATGAAGCAGACCTGTTCTGTTCTACTGAGCTTCGTCAGTCATGCCTGGTTTTTCATAAATAAGAGTTTAATGTTCCTTCACAAGGCCTCAAATAGTATAACCGTTTCATGTGAGCATCATTTATTAACTGTTTCACGAATGAACTTATTATTAGCAATGTGTCGAATAATGCCAAATGTGAGGCTAGTTACTGAGGATAAAGACAACTAAAGATATTATCTGCCCAAACCACGCATCAGTAAAGAGATTTTGGGGTTGGTCGAAAATCCAAGGACATACCAATTCTTTGAAAGATTGTTAAGTTAGGCCCAGTGAGTGAACCACCACGTGTCTGAATCAAAGGCTAACAAGGAAGGTTGTTCATATATTCATAGAAGGCAATAATTATTGTAATTAGTGGGGATTGACTTTCTTAAAAATTCTTAGGATTTGCTTACGTTATTATTTTGTCCTGAAACCAATTAGGGTTTTTAAACTGTGTATCCACTTCAACCCTTAATTTTCTTCATTTCTTGACTCATCAAGTAACATTCCTTGTATTATCAGCTGTTTGTTTTGACCACGTTATAAAGCACCTTCAATGATAGACAGACAAACATACTCTCCAATCTACCCTCTTTTTACGTGTTATTCCTAATTTGGAACTAGACACATAACTGAGAAACAGTAAAAGAACTTGTTGTGATGCTGTTTCATCTTGTACAAGCATTCTTTCTTGTCAACTTCAAGAGCTTTGAGAATCTTAGCCCCGAATAATGAAACATAGTCCAGCAAAACTCACTTTATACCTATCTTTAAGCCACTGACCCTCCAAGGTTGCCAAGGAAAACGTCAGAAGGACAGAAACCTAAGGACTCCTGACCTATCTTTCTCACAACAAACAACAACAAATCAATGCTTTCATCACAGTCCTTCTCAGTGCAGTAGGTCATTATCCTATTCTTATGAATCTGAGATTGAGCAGGATGATAGGCATTAGAAGTAACCTGAGTTACGTCTACTTGAAACATGAATGTGTCTATTTAGGCAAAGAACATATTGTGAGGAACGTCACCAAGGCCCTCCATAATGACAAGAGCTATAATCTTCAGTAGAGGCATAGCCTCTGGAAACCGTGTGGAAGGACACGACAGAGAGCATTACAAGGAGTAGCCAATTATCTGAGTAGGTTTGCTAACACCAATAATGAGACCATATTTTGTCACAAGTTATGTACATACCCAAGTGACCTACCAAAGACGTGTCATGTGCCAAACTCAGAACGCATCAGATGTGTCATGGCAACACGTATATGAAAAACATGTTAGTTTTAAATCGCGCTCAAAAGTCGTTTCAAAATATTTACTTTCGGTTTGGAAATAAATACCAAAACTTCCGGTGCGATCTTTCTTTGTATTTCAGCTTACTATTGCAGTGAGACTCTGATTCCGAATAGATTTGCAACGGCTTACGACGACTCTTGAGAAATCGTTAAGTATTAGGAATTTGATCGATAAAATCTTCATTGCCGTGACAAAGCACTCACATACAACTACATACACTGATAACAGACAGTGGATTTGGAAGCTGGTTGCAAATTACAAACATTGCATTAATTCCTAATCCAAGTCTATTTCTGCTTTTACTTTTCATTATAATCACTGTTGACCAAACTCACGAACCATTACCATGATATGCGCTAGAGATATTATGATTCGCCACAGTCTTGCATGTTGTGCAAATTGAACAACAGCAGGAACATTTATAATTAACGACGGTAATATTTCAATGCCTGAGTGAACCCATTATCTGTGTGATACCAAAAGCACTTAATGCACAGCTCCGCTCCTCGGTCGGCAGGTTTTATAAAGACATACATTCCATGCCAATGTCAAATATGTTCTCGTCACGATATGGCTGGAATATTGCCGATGTGACAATAACATTTACCTCACTCACTCCGCTCCAAGAAACATACAACACAATCCATTGCAGAATTTGAACCATACCGCGATATTCATACTGCAACATACTGTACCACTATAAAACGGTTTCCCAGCGATATTTTACAGTCCTATTTATCACTGCATTTTGCAAATATCCTTAACTCTTAAACCTCTTGCTGCATAACTGAATCGACAGTTTGGAATTATGAAAATATTATAAGAAACTTAGCAAGCATCTAAGAAACAATTTTCCTGAAATTAGAGGTTGTTTTTAATTGATTTTAACTGAACCAGAAAATAATCAGAGGAATGAGAATAAAAAGTATACAAATAATTACAATATCGAGCAATTGTTTGCTACAAAGGTGGCTCTATAAGGTTTTGCACCTACACAGCAGCCTTGTACTCCAAACAACGAAACAAGCTGTTTTGTCGCCCCTTTCTAAATAACACTTTGTAAACTGGCTTCTCGTGTCAACACAAGAATAGTAAGGTTCTTCTCCATGAACGAACACTGACTACAGTGTTGTAACGTCATATACCGGATGGCCAATTTCTTGCGTTTCCATGACTCGATACAGTCATTAGGTTTTCTGAGAAGATCTGTCGTCAAATATCCATGCTTGTCGTAAGAGGTGAGTAAGGAGATCGTGTGCCCGTGTTCGCTGACTTGGATGACACTGATCAAACTAAACGCTTAGGTCGATGTTTATTCTATTGATGACTGAATTGTCTGGTCCAGTTTTGATTATTTACAGAACCGTCGCCACATATCTGGAGTACTGCTCACGGTGCCGTTGAATAAAAAACTCAGGGGTGCATGTTTTTCATTCTCTTCCATTATTTCACAGGTCAGATCTGTTTACAACATTGAGTGCACTGATTTATTCCAAATTGATTCTTTACGAATGGAGGATGAGAGCAAACACAAATTGTATTACATGTACCATTGTGTGTTAGGATGTTTCCAGTTCGTATCTCAGTTCTCAACAGCTCGCATTTCTATGGACGACGATTGTCATTTCTGTTTTTTTAATTAAATATATGAAATAACTAACATTAACTGCAGAGACCAAAGATGTATAATGGCAAACCATCTCCCTTGGGAAATGACTGAGAGTAGATGGCTTTAATTATTTCCATCATGATGGATAGTCTAATGTAAATATTGGCGGTTTAGTTTAACTATTAAAAAAGTTATAGTTGAAACACTGTTAATGCAAAACCCCTCCAGTGCATACAAACGTAGCGATGTCTACTGACCATTGTGGAACATCCTGAACACTCTCAACCTAATGTTACATTCATCTGCCAGCATTTGTCACCAGTGAGTGAGTATGATTTTATATAAAAAGAGAATATTATTTTAATTACAAGTAATAGCGATTATATCTTTTGACAGGTCAATTTTAAGAATTGTGTAAAAATGTGTAATACATTGTGCACGTGATATTCAGTAAGGTGAAGTGATGGTTGTATGCTTGGACGGATAATTATTACAAGTGCGAAAACGAGTAAATTCCAGAATCTCCTGTCTGAGAGAGTATAGAAGACGCTTCTGGAATCTCTTTCATAGGTTCATAAGCGTGTGAAACTCTTGCTTCTGATATCAGGCTACACCGTTAAACTACAAACGAAAACGGAACTTGTCTTGATACACGTTGCGTGATTACTATTGCTGTCTTTATATATATATATCTTTATATATATATATATATCGTTTTTGTATTGTATTACTGTCGAATTTGACCCGTGAAGATCCGGGGTAGAACAGGTCTCCGGCAACTCATGCTTGCCTCCAGATGCAACTATGCTTGTCGTAAGAGACGACTAACGGGATCAGATGGTCAGACTAGCTGACTTGGTGGACACATATGTCATCGGTTCCAAGTTGCGCAGATCGATGGTCATGCTGTTGATCACTTGGTTGTCTGGTAAAGACTGGATTATTTACAGAACCCTGTCATGCAGCTCGAATACCTCTGGGTGTGGCGTAAGTCTAAATTCACTCACCTTTGAATTTGTACTGCCACTCTACTTTGTACTTTGTGAGTTGTATTTATTTCCGAACCTTGTCAACTTTAATATACAATTGTTAATTACGACATATTTCTTTGTTGCCTGTTGGTTTCACACCTAGAACTTTTACGAAGTGCTTTCCATTTTTCAACAACTTTGGAATGAACAGGTAACAACTAGCCCAAGCTCCCGCAGTTTCATATTGTAGCCATGGAAACAGAGGAGATCAGCATGTGTTTAATTACTTTGATTAACCGCCCTCAAAAAGTACGTATTAAACGTCTGTGTCATAGAATACCAGTTGGAACTATCCTCCGAAATAGATTCCATTTGGCGTTAGAGGAAAAAAACTGCGAAAATAAAATAAATGAACCTCTGAAAATCAGTGATGTGAAAAGGGTAGGTATGTTCTGCCCTGTTAGTGAAAACATATTTGCATGCTCAGAGAGTCTGCAAGAAAGTTTCATTCTGTTTGATTGCTGTGTGCATTCACATTCAAAAATGTAGTAGACGCTTACTTAAGTGATGATACTAGGTGAGCAAACTTGTGTCAACGTACCCATGAAGATCTGGGGCAGAATAGGTCTTCAGCAACCCATGCTTGCCACAATAGGCGAATATGCTTGTCATAAGAGGCCACTAACGCGATAGGGTGGTCAGGCTCGCTGACTTGGTTGACACATCTCATCGGCTCCAATCGCTCTGCCTTTTTGAGTATAAGAAACAAATCGGATTAAACTACGTAAACTACATCAAGCATTGTCATTTTTGTTCATGTGTTATTCGCTAAATGTGATCTCACTATGAAATACGCTTTCAGACATTATGGATGGGAAGTTGGCTCAGACTATCAAGCCTGATGCAGACCAGCCTTTGGCAGAGTATGGACTGATAGATCTGTGGATTGAATTCAGCCAGACTACAGGCCTCCATGCTGTTGATAAGATTAAGCCTATTTCGTGCAGTCCGTTTTCGATTCGTGGGTAGGTATGGTTGCAATGTTATGGGAATATGTACATATTAAATTACTTTAGAAAGTTCCCCCTTAGGAGACAATATTTTATGCAGTACTACTACTAAAAGGAAAACAACTATGTCATGGATATACAGATCCATTTCACAAAGTAATGTCATACAGAAAAAAATGGTTATCTCAAGCAACATCATATACGTGGCAAGCAGTTGTGATAACATTGCAGGTTAACATTGGTCGTGTTTCATCTCAGTCCTGTAGCATTTCTTTAAAAAAGCGAGAACAGAGAAGGAGATAAATGCTCTCCTTGCCTTACTCCACCGTCGATGAGACACATGACAATACAATATCATCATTTTTTGTAAACTGCTCTAGCAAATATATATATATCTTCACATATATATATATCGTATTGTTTTTGTTCTTTATGTTTAATTTTGCTTTTGTTTTGTTTCTGTTTTGCTTGTTGGTTTGTTTTAGACTTAGAGGTGTTGGGTTGAGGTGTGGGGTTACGGTGGGGATGTTAGTTCGGGGTGTAGGGAAGGGGGTTGGGGGGTGTTTTGTAAAACTGATGAATAAGAAGACGCCTTTACGAGCTCAAACCTGACTACATCGTTTAAGTGCTAGTCCAAGACATCCACACAAATAGCGATCGGAACAGCGAAGGAGACAAATGCTGTCCTTGCCTTACTCCACCGTCGATGAGACACATGACAATAAAGTATCATCACTTTTTTGTAAACCGCTTTCGCAAACTCTCCATATAATATCTGTTTGATTTTGTGCACGTTTCCTGTTGTTATTCTTTGTTTTTCTTATGCTGTTCTGGGGTTTATATTTCGCATTGCTTTTTTCTTTATGTATACTTTTGTTTTTGTTTTGTTTCTATTTTGTTTGTTGGTTTGAGGTGTTGGGTTGAGGTGTGGGGTTACGGTGGGGATGTGGGGAGGGGTGTGGGGAGGGGTGTGGGGAGGGGGGAAGGGGGTTGTTTTGTAAAAATGATAAAAACATGAATAAGAAGACACCTTTACGAGCTAAAACCTGACTTCATCGCTAAATTGTATCAGTTGACATGAGTCATTTAGTCGCATGTTTTAAATGCTAGTCCAAGACATCATTACAAATTGCGATCGGCAGCTTGGTTTTTTAATACACAGTGTCACCCTTTCCAATAGACCGGTTTGATGTAGCTCATTTCAAAACTTCCAGATTACGCACTTCCCAAAGAATTCACAATGTGGTCTTGTTTCTCCACTGTTAAGGCAATTATTCTTGTGTTCATTAAAGTTCCATTTTTTTTGGCTTCAACAGGTTGTTATGGAGTTTGGTCTTGTGTTCCACCACGGGGTTTCTCGTCTACAACCTTGTCGAAGAGATAGGAACCTACTATAGCTATCCAACCGTCACCAAGATCACACCCCAAATCAAACATTCAATCAAATTCCCTGCCGTCACCATCTGCAACAGATGCACCTTCAACAACACTCGCCTTGACGTTTACCCAGAGATGGAGAACTATTTTTTCAATATTTCTCGAGGAAAGACGAGAAAAGACTCATTTTCTCATCTAACATCAGATGTGTTTCAGAAACCGGTGTCTTTAGAATGGTTGAAGAACATGTCAATGGAAGGTTCCAAGATGTTGTTTAAATGTGTCTTTGGTGGTGACATCTTTAAATGTATGACTGACTTCCAACCTATTTTCACTTATGAGGGGCTCTGCCACACCTTCAACGTCAATGCCAGTAAAAGTGTGTTCAGGGCAGGTGACGACGCAAACCTCATCGTCATTTTCAACATCAACCAGAACGACTACACCTATATAAACAACATGGCAGCAGGGATTAAGGTAAATAGCACCTTCACTAAGTAACTCTCGCGTCGATTAACTCTGTTTGAAAATAGTCCAAGCTAAAAAGTAAATATCGGAAGCTTTTAAGGCCGGGCTTAACTTTTCAGGTCCTAACTTGACACACAGAAGGGAGCAAGCTACAAAGACATATTTTATATCATTGGAAAGATCTCGAGGAGATAAACACGGAAAACTTACGTGCCAGTGTGTCCACGTGTTAATAAGCTCACAAATTGGCTCTGAAAATGCATTTCTGCAGAAATTTCTGGCAGAAATTTTTATTTCTACAGAAATTTCTGGCAGAAAGTTTTATTTCTACAGAAATTTCTGTGATCAATCAAGTGATAAGCACTTAGCGTGATCAACTGATCTGATATTTTGGTTTCGCTACCAGAATTAGTTTAGTTGAAAAAGATTAAACACCATCGTTATATAATTTAATATAGACTTTCTTTAAATGATGTCGTTTTCCCTGTTTAATGCCTATTAGTACCAGACAATTTTACAGTGTGAATTTGACCGTATTTCATTATAGCTTTTACAATTTAAAAGGCTTATGCATTATTCCCATCCGCTTCATTATAACACAGATGTAACTTCTTAGTGGATTCACGTCGTGAAAGATTGATTTAAAAGTACTGGGGTGCATTTTCCAATCCTAATAAGCCTACATTGATTTTGTATGCGATATGGGTTGAAGGCGAATAGAGGTGAAACCCGACATATACTACATACATACAATAATAACAATGTAAGACATGTGAGCCATAATTTGAATTTATCAACATGCCCGAAAAGACCAGCGTACCAGATGAGATGATAAACAATACCTATGCGACACTGCAAGAGTTTTCAAAGTGACAATACCCGCGAAAATGTAATTGCCTCGTTGAAACAATGGGAATGGGATTAACAGGTGTGAAAACTCGGTGGCCACTTCGCCATAAATCATTGTTTCAACGAGGCAATTCACACTGTAAAATTGTCTGGTACTAATAGGCGTTAAACAGGGAAAACGACATCATTTAAAGAAAGTCTATTATTAAATTATATAACAATGGTGCTTAATCTTTTTCAACTAAACTAATTCTGGTAGCGAAACCAAAACATCAGATCAGTTGATCACGCTAAGTGCTTATCACTTGGATTAAGCATGAAACTACCACTCACGCAGCAGTATCATTACTTATACTCTCTAATTTTGTTAAATTAAGATAATTAAGGTTATGTTCATGTATCAGAGGTTTGAGTATGTGCGCCCGAGATTTTAATACATACAGGGAGAGAAAGAATTGTTCTATGTGTGATCGCAGGTATTTCTCCATCACCCGGACGTCCATCCAGACGCCAGCTCTACTGTCGTGACAGCTGCGCCTGGGTCCTCAACATATGTTGCCATACAAAAACTTCAGGTGGGTAGGTTTGGTGTTTTTTAACATTGCACTCAGCAATACTCCAGCGATTCTGGCAGCGATATGTATATAACTGAGGCTGAAAGAAAATCCGGTGATCAACAACGTTAGCCCAAATCTACGTAATTTGGATGGCATGTGCCAGCCAGGTCCGAGAGCCTGACAAGCATGCGTTGTTGAAGACCAGTTGTATCCGGGATCTTCACGGGCGGTCCCCAGTACGGTGATTTACCTTCAGTTTGGGGGGATCTAGAGCCAGTGTTTATATTGTATTGTTCAAATAGTGGTAATAGTTTCCTTTGAAGGGTTTCTTTTTTTATATTATACACCCATTACTTTTCAATGTCAAACATGATTCCCGTCACGATATGACTCAAATATTGCCGACGTGAAGTTAAACATTAACTCACTCAATCTTAACAGGTGACATGTAAGTACAGGCGGGTATGTTTGCTTATATATTCTGATTACTTTGAAACACGCTGCCGTTAGTATAGAAAGCGCCAAGGGTATCATCCTGGTTATGCAGCATGGAAAGTTGAGAGCTCCAGAGAAGAATTCCTCCAAACTATGTTGTCATAGGTGTTCCTTGAGATGTACGCATGCGTTCTGCAAGACATCGGTGATTAACGAAGCTTGATTGCAGTTTAATTTGAGTTGTCTATGTGAATACTTGTGCTTCTGCGATACCCTGCTGCTGTCGTGAAGGAATCCCACTGGGACTGGGTGAATCCCAGCTGACTTTTTAAACTATTGGTCAAACGGCTGCGGCCGGGATCAGTGGTTAAAATTCAAGATGGCGACCCAACAGCGACAGAATTCCGGACATGTGACACCGAAGAGTGAAATTAGTGACTGAAGCAGTCGACCGTGAACCTCGTCAAAACAGTTTTGTCGATGCTGAAAGGTTTCAACTTAAGCACAACGAACAATGTGAAACGGAGGGTGACGGTGCTCACAAGAAATCACAGGTTAAGGTGACAGTTCGAGGTATCAGTGCCAGTAATGCAGTCAGTCACGCGAGACCAGGCCCTCCCCTACGTAATTGAAGGAATTACGGCAAATTTGAAGGAATTGCATCTAAAATGTAAACAAACGCAGCCCACTCGCGAAACAATTACAGCGATATCGGTAGTTTAGGGGTAATAACATGAACACAGCGCCCTTATCGGAAGCAATGTCGGTAATACTTGAAACACGCTCGGCCATCTTCGGAGATATATTCCGTTCCGTGATTTGACGGTCGCGTCCTGAAACTCCCACATCAAAACATGGCGTAGCTGGAAGGAGCACCCGTCTCGGTGAGTTTTGTTTTTAGTTTCTACTGTTTTCATTTTTATAATTATCCATCTTTGGCCATCCATGTTGAATGCGTTTGGGTATGAGGTATTGTCAGAGCTATAGATTATTTTTGTAGGAAAAGATCGTCACTGCAAAAGAGCGTCATACGTCATTCCTCTAGAGGTTGTTTACGCCTCCGGGGGCATGACTTATGACGCTCTTTTGCAGTGACGATGTTTTCCTAAAGAAAGAAGGGTGTTTCAGTCTGTTTGAGTGGATAAAAGACCAAGTTTTAGAAGATCGAGACTGATCAAGGTTGATGACCTTGGCCAGAATGCATCAGATGTCATTGGTGACCTGTTTATCGGTGATGATGACCACACATCACCGCCTGTCAACCAAGGTCTTGCTATATTTGTGAGTGATGTACTGCAAAAAAAAAACGGTGAATCGTGAGAAAATGAAAGAACTTTTCGTGCTTTTCGTGAAGCTGGTGTAATAGAGGAGATGCGGTGTGAGGCGAAGAAATCATTTCGTACTTCAGACGTCAAGACATAACAACTGCATGATATGCTTGCAAAACCTACAATGGAGAGCAATGTGTCGAATTCAGAGCTGGATGCCAAAACTTATTCTCAAAAGGCGAGAGATTCATTGCGGATCCTCATTGCAGTATAGCCAAATATGAACGATTCAAGACGGTAAGCCTTCCCTTCAAGAACTTGTGTCTCCCAAATGCGGTTGTGACTATTGAGGATCTTATCGGGTATGAACAACGATTTACGTATTTCTCTCTGCCTACCTAAATCCTGCTCAAATACAGTTAAGTTTTGAATATGTTCACCTATACTACTTATTCCCGTAAATAACAAGAAAATCTATTTCTTCTTATGTTATTTATCCGTTCCCCAAACTACCACTAAATCAATACAATATCCCCAAAATAACAAACAAAACATGGAAACTGAAGCTGGTCTTAGTACAAGACTTGCGATTGCAAGAACACGTACCAGCTGTGGGCATCGGACGACTGACGATTTACTGCCTATGGGAGGCTTATACGTATATATAGCCGACATCGGGCCACGTGATTGGGCCAATGCGCGCTCCTTGCATCTCTGCCCTTCAAAATGGCGGAGCATGCAAGAAGCGTGACATCGTCTTGTCTTCCCAGATATGAGGTCCGCATGGACATAAACTTCTATACATAAGAGACTATAAAGGTAGGTACTATGTCAGCCAATTACCCAACTACCTAACTACCTCATTACTTACCCTTTTTATACTTGTATACCCCGCGACGTCCACACATGTCCTCATCACTAATTAGGCTTTTTTGGATTAGGCTTTCTGGCTGACCTGTACAAACAAGGTCTCAGTTACGAAGCACTGAACACCGCAAGGTCAGCCTTATCACCCGTGATCAAATTCAACAGTATGCCCTTGAGACAGCATGGCATAGTAGTTAGATTCACGAAGGGTGCATTTACTTTAAGCCCATCGATGCCAAACAGCTGTTACATGAGACTTGTCATCACCATGGACTCTCGACATGCATGCATGCATTCGGCCCCACAATTTCAGAACATTTCAAATACATCACTGACTTTTGTTTCTAGTATCGTTACCAGACCCACCCCTACATGGCATTTGATGACACTGCTTGCGTGGACACAAACAGTCTTGATTTTGTGAATCCCCTGAAGTTCTACTCCCGCTATTCCTATGACCATTGCTTCATGGAGTGTGTTCAGCTGAAGGCATTTAAACAGTGTGGGTGTGTTGGACCTTATGTCCCAGGTATGTGTATTTGTTAAATGTTTGCATCAGTTTATATGGAATACTGCAATACTACTGGAACGATGCAAGAACTCTTTTGAAGAACAGGGTAATATGACACAGATCTACGGTGTACTGGACAAACCAACTTCCGCTTTTATTACTCACGCTAAGCTCTCTCGACAAAATTCTTATATTAGACATCAAAACCCACCTGTGGCAAATCGCAAGCATTGTTTTATTGATTTCCATTACAGTGGCTAGTCGTCGCTGCTCCCTAGTACAACTGCATACTTGTTACAATCCTGCTGTTAGTGAGTATATCAGCTCTTTACCCTTAACACGATGCCCGTGAAGATTCATTAATCTTCAGTAACCTATGCTTGTCATGAGAGGCGGCTAATGGGTTAGGGTGGTCAGGTTTACTGATTTGGTTGAAATAATCCCCCCTAATCAAACTGCGTAGAACGATGCTCATGATGATTTGACTGAACTGTCTGGTCTGCCTGGCCTCTGTGACAGCTAAGTAAAATATACATGCAAGGGCCGGCTATCGTCACTTTAGAAAGTGCTTTATCTTTGGCAATTCACACTTCCGGTTTACACAAAATGAAATGACAGACTGGAAAGAAACGAAATAAGATTTCGTTTAGCGTGAATACATTGATGGTCTAATCAATTGCATCAGGTGTGTATATTTCACAAGGACGTCTTGTTGTGGCTTAGACAAATCAACCTCAGTAAATATTGGAATAAACCACAATCAAAAGCTAATCTTGATTTTCTGTGGAAATATCAGAGTCAAGGCTGTGGTCTCCCGGTTTGGTAACAATGGATTCAAAATGAGACATGCCTGTTGCAGAAACCACAAGAACGTGTTAGGCATGTTGGTTTAATGTATCTTGAAATATCCAAAATCGTGTAAATATTGCTGAATGCACGTTTCCTTTTACGAGGATCGTTGTCCAAGAATGGTACCTTCGCGAAGGAGTGTAGGTGTCTCAGCGAGTGCGTGTTCGACAGGTACACAGCCCAGGTGTCCTCCAGTTCCTTCCCCGCCGACAAATGGGAATCTTCGCTTCTCAATGAAACGGGGGCCAAGAACAGGGAGAGTATGATGTATGAACTCCACGTTCTCCACACTCTTACTTAATAAAGGTTAAAACAAGTCATGGATATTTTTATTTCCGCAGATGGATTGGACAGGGATCCCTTTTAGGGAACACCTGGTCTCATCATCATTTAATAGTAATTCATAAATAAATGCTCATTATACAACGGGAATGGTTCTGTATACACCCTGAGATTTAAGCCTTATGTTTCAGTCTGAATGAATTTCGCCCGGATTCCCCAAAATACTTCATAAAAGCTTCACGTTTGATGTTATAAAATTGTGCTTCAAACATGGTGGTTTATGGTTTGAATTGCAGGTTGATCTTGACGTTGATCAAAATGTCATTGACTTTACTCCCAAGAACTTAATATTTGTGTATAACTATTTGCCCATGTGTGTTATTCAGAGATAACTTTTTGGAACTGAAAGTGTTTTACGACCAGATGATGGTGACATCCGTCACACAACTACCTCAATATACTGCTGCCTCTCTGTTTTGTAAGTATGCAATTGCTGAAGCTCCCCTATACCATAAATCCTGGGACGGAGCACGATTCGACCTGGAGCGTCTGGATTTAGTGTTCAAAGTTACGTCCCTTTTGCACCATGTGACATTCTACACCATATGACATTCTGCGCCATATGACAATCTGCACCATATGACATTCTGCACTATATCATGTAGCTGTGATGCGCTTTTCAGAATTGTGATACGTCAAGAATCACGACGTAGATGTTGATGTGATGGTGTTGTTGTTGCAGCCAGTGTCGGGGGTCAGATGGGACTGTGTCTCGGAGCCAGCATCCTGACAGTGGCAGAGATCGCGGAACTCTTGGTGTTCGTCCTCGTCTTCCTCTTCGACAAATGTAGAGGAAGAAAAGCTCGTAACAGAATCAGCAACTGGTAGACAGAGCAATTTCCCTTCACGTGCCATACAGAATATATCTGTCATGAAGAAATACGTTTCTATACAACGTCCCAACACGAGTCACTCTGGTTGTTGTTTGCTGACTCAGCCATATTCCTGCTATATGACAGAGATCTGCAACTAATACAGACTGGACCACACCATCCAGTGATGAAAGTATGAGCATCGATCTACGCTACTGGCCATGGGATACAATGACATATTAACCAAGACATATGGGTTGCATTGTGTTAACCCATGTTTTGATGAGGTCATCCTGTTCAAGCCAGGATTGAGTAGAAGATAATGTTCTTAACTATCACCAGTCTGCCTATCTATCAAAGCACTATGAATCACTTTGGCAACTTCGATCTATGTCTCCTCTGTGAACCAAACCCAAGACTTAGATGGTTTGGGAAAACCATCTTCAATGCAGCAACATTGTGGAATGAACTGCATGCTGACTCGAAAACAATCTCTGCACTTTCAAAAGGACTTTACAGATCTACCTGTTTAGCAAATTTAACAACAGTCTTACCTGCCCGAATACAAACTTTGTGAAATACTAGTGAACGCTTGTAAGCGCTATGATCATTTACCTAAAGAATATAGGATAGCGCATTTTCTGGGCTAAAGTTCATGAATCACAAGAGGGGTTTAGAGGGGGTTACTCTACCCTGATAATAAGTTCAATCTTCAAAGCCTTGTACAGCTGTATATCTCACGTGGAAGATTGTTTTATTTGTAGATCTTACCAAAGCAGTGGGCTCAGTTGATTGGAACAAATTATGGAAGCGACTCACCCAGCAGTACCTGATGGAAAATTCTATTATAATGTGAAATGAATAGTTTGCTGATGATGTCATCATGTTCTCAAGTACAGTTTTAGGGTCTACAAAAACAAATGACCTTACTTAAAAGCCATTTCCTTGAGTTTAAGTTTAATGTAAATGCAAATCAAACAAAGGTTGTTGTCTTTAAGAATGGCGGTAAACTATCCAAATCAGAAACATGGTTTTGAAATGGAGACTATATGTTGTAAGAGGATATATGTCTAGGTATCCATATTGCCAGTACGTTAACCATGGTATCACCAAGGTAAAAGTTCTGCTTTACAGGGACGAAAATTCATATGGGCATTTACAGAAACTTAAAGTAATTGAGAAACAGATTTCACAATGTTTGATACAAAACTTAAGCCAAGTTTCTTACACTGGGCAGCGGTCTGGGGAGGTTCTCGTTTGGAAGCATTAGAAAAGGGTCACTTCTACGCGTGTAAAAAATCTAGAAGATAAATTAAGTATAAGATCAGATATGATGATCAATGGTGAATGAGGTCGAGCAGAAAAAAGTTATTAAATACCGGGTGATGCTCTTGAAGATGTTTCTATCATGATTTTTCCAAGAAATGTTATGATATGTTTGTTTGATACTTATGGAAAATCAAACTGGGCAACGAATGTAAGAAATTTACAAATTCATTTTTATAGTGGTTTTATAGTGATGTATTTCTGTCACTAAGTATCACCTGCCACGAGTCATTTTATAATGCTTTTTCACAAAGATTGTAAAATATGTACACTCAGACCTGGAATTCATCTTTGATATAGTCGCCCAAATCCCATTTTTACAGCATTTTTGAATTTGTGTTAAATACAGAACAATACCTCCACGATACTAATTCCAGAAAATGTGTCGTTTCAACATTTAGATATAGATGTTCTTCAGAGGTGTTATAATCGTCCTAGAGAAAAGGCGACTATGCTTGTCGTAAGAGGCGACTAACGGGATCCGGTGGTCAGACTCGCTGACTTGGTTGACACATGTCATCGGTTCCCACTTGCGCAGATCGATGCTCATGTTGTTGATCACTGGATTGTCTGGTCCCGACTCGATTATTTTCAGACCACCGGAATATTGCTGTGTGCGGCGTAAAACTAAACTCACTCACTCCAGAAAACAGATTTTGTTAATTTTGTACATTAAAAGTAATTGAAGAGGAACTCGACGTTTTGCTGGTATGTTCTTACTACACTGATTTAAGGACAAACTATCTACCTCAATATTACCATTCATATCCCTACCACGCCCATGTAATCTTTACCCGTGAAGGTCCCGGGGTAGAATCTGTTAATGAATTCGAATAATACAACTTGCATTCACATAGAAAACAACGTTTGCAGATATTGGGATTATTGTTATCAGATATGTATTTATTCAATACCGGAATATGTATGTATGTATGTATGTATGTATGTATGTATGTATGTATGTATGTATGTATGTATGTATGTATGTATGTATGTATGTATGTATGTATGTATGTATGTATGTATGTATGTATGTATGTATGTATGTAATATTTATTTCTCTTATATATATATTTATGCATGTATATATATAAGGATAGGTGAGCGATACTAGTTTATAGTCCCGCATTACCCTTCCAGTGTGTTTTTTGCTTTTGTTGTTGATGTTGTTACTGTCGTTTTTCTTTGATTAAATTGTTTGAAACTGTGATTTTATTCCTTGTAAAAGTGTGTAAACCTCAGTACATCATGAAATCTGGAAGGAAGTTCAAGATCTCCCGATTCTGATGACAACGACAACGACAACAACAACAACAACAACAACAACAACAAGTGATATCTATCTATGTTGCTGTACGATTGTCCTTGTCCTGCTAGGCGACTCTGTTGCCCGGCAACTGAGGCTGGTTCGATCCCCGGTCCAGTCATGCCAGAAGAAGTTCATAGACGCTACTTCCTGTTTTCTTGAAAGACGCTGGGCAGTAAGGGAATAACATTGATTCGTCCGCTAGGAATTTGTGTTGTTTCTGAGTGAAGTATCAATGTTGAAATTGAGACTTGTCCCACTTAAAATCGACGTTGACCAGCAAAATGAAAAGCACGCTGGCACGCACATGGATGAAGATGACGTTTAACACAGGTGTGTTCCCTGCTCAAGGCGTAATACACGAGTCGATTTCTGTACCGAAGGAACAGAGTTTGTACCGTAATACACTCTTCAAAACCAGAAACGCAAGTGATTTTGAAATGACTGGACTCATGTAGTTGCGGCAATTACAATACACATATACTATTTCTTTGCAAAACATCATATTGTAAACAACTTCCACATCAAAACGCGGCAGTGTTTATTGTGTCCCTTGTGTTAAAAGCCTTGGAAGAAATATTCACCAAAATGTCACCAAGAAAATATACAAAGCAAAATGCACGTGCAAGTAAGCAAGTATGTATGTGGCATCGGTCACTATAAAAAGGCAATCGTTGTGTTTCATCTTGTATGCTGAAGGGGGAATCATCACGATAAGACTGAGTGCCGCCAAGATAAAACTGCCACCTTTCAACGATCATTAGAGCACCATATCTTGCCTTTGGGATCGTTTCCAGCAGACCAAAATACGCCCAAGATTGCCCGCGCTGTCCTAGAGTTACCACCTAAGCCACTGACCACTGCATCCACTGCACCCCCTGCATCCCCTGCATCCACTGTTCACTGTCAGCAGTGCCGGGGCCCATAGACCTTACATTTATATGTCACATTGTGAAGGTATTGTGAAGTTAATAATTCTGTGTTTCGAATACGCCCCTAGTAACAGCTCTTGAGCTCAGCTCTTGAGGAGTCATCATGAACACAACAGTGTACCTTACAGTATTTATCATTTTCTTGGGATAATACAGTGAGGTTCATTGGATTTATATTTGGATACCTACTTCACTGGTTAACACTATTGAATATCTCCTGGACATAACATTAACATGAAGCTATGAGTCAGCTCAAAAGCAACTTAACTCCGTTGTAATTCATCTAAGTGACTGTCCAATAAGTCACATGTTAGTAGATCCTATACAGTATTCTTTCATAGAGAATACAGTACATGGTGTCCATGACGTTTTGGGAAGGGGCGAGTAACTCATTCAGGTGAAAATACAGATTCTGATTGCACCTCAACAGCAATAAAATACTACATTGTTTGATGAACACGGTGATGCTGTTTGACAACACATATATTGTCACGTATGGCGATCTTTTTCAAAATCTATGATCAAATCGTAAGTGAATCCCTCATATCATCACAGCTTTCCTAATAGAACACGACTGTGTACAACATTTCAAATCAGTGAATAAGTATATAATACGAGTGTAACTTGTTGCTTGATTAAACATAAATATATTGTTGAAATGTGATTTTCAAATGTAATTATGGTATCACAAAACTTCTCACCTTGAGAACCCATGAAAACTCATGTAAATTTCACATTAATCCGACGTATTTTAAGTTTGTACAATACCCTCATGTTCTTGTGGTTAAATCAACTGATTAACCAACCATTAAGTATTGGAATAAATATAAGCCTTTATCAAAGTCGCCTCCAAAACATTTTGTCTGTAACACAGTACTCAAAGAAAGCCTTCTTCTTGCAAAACTGGGTCAATGCATCTCAAGGGCTGCTGTTCTGCTGTAAATACGTATTGTGATATTTCAGCTTAAACTATGCCGTTTGTAAATGCGACTGACATGTTATATGTGATATATCATTGTTTTTATTTAAATACCTTTGTAAGCTGAGATTATTGCTACACACCTGACCAAAGTACTCCCTGTCCGTTGAGATGATTTAGTGTCGCACATCCCTGATGCAGGTACGAGGGGTTGTCTGGTCATACCCAACATTTCCGGGTAGCTGATGTGATGATAACGAATTACGAGTGATGTACCCTCGATGTTTGTTTAAACAAACATCGACGGTACATCTACCCATGGGCCCCGAGGGAACATTGAACAACGTATCTATCTTACTGAACACCTCAATGTTAATTTTATTTGAAGCACGAGACAAATATTTTCGTAACCATCGCTAGATTTTACAGACAAGAAAAACAGATTTAGAGTTATCTCCTTTCCATCAATTTGCATTCGCGAAACATCGGTATTTTCCCTACATCATACGTGATTTAATGTCATACAAGATAAAGAATTACTACCATGAAGTACCGAATAAGTTCGGCATTCCCAGCGGGGTACATAGCAATGTTACTCTTGTCAGCGGGGTACATTGGAAATAGTATAAGAGCGTTCATCCTATCAGAAAGCGACATTAATGTGCGAGGTAATATAAGAGTCATTTGACCCGTTCAGTGTATACCTTTTAAACAAAATAAAACATTGACATGAAAACAATGGATGCACAGGGCTTAATTGTTTTTCACAGGAGAACACTGTGTGATATCTAGTGTTCTGCATCAAGGTAGGTGTACATTCCACTGACATGAACTTAAAAGTCAATGCTGTTCTCCCTTATTGTCAGTCATAATGTATGAGTCAAAATCGAACAGAATTCACACCAAACACATAAACCAGGCAATGTCAGGGGAAACAACTCATTCCCGAAGACTCACCGTTGCTATGTTATACTGCCATTTATACTAACATAACATTTACCTATTTACAAAATTTACCTATTTTCCTGTTAATCTGTAGTTCCCCATCCAAACATCCTTTCCTCAACTCACGTATACGCAAATACATCTCTCTTATATCTTCTTCTTCTTCCATTTTATTTTACTGAACATGCTTTTAAATGCTTTCTGCGTCCGTAAAAGACTTTTATCATAGACGTCATGAGGATGTGGGTATGGATAGCTCACAAGCAGCGATGAGATCAGGTACCAAGCCCCATTTATGACACCCACCGTCAACATATACAAAGGAGTACTGAAATACCTTTCGTTTAATTTTTCCAGCCCAAATTCGATTTAGCAATTTAATAAATATCTGTGGTGAAATGGGTGACGATGAGAAATAAATATGTTGCTTTAATAACGGTTTTAGCAACAATAAGAGTTAGACTTATTGTACGACGACTTTGCTTCAGGTGTTTCCCATTGTGGTCATTACCCATTACTATTCTGATTGAGCAACCACTAGCTGTCGCAGTATACGGCAAGATGCTTTTATGACCATCTCATGTAAACGTGTGATATTTTATCTTAATGCCAGTCTCTGAGCCAGTACATTTGGTACTCTTTTTACCAGTATTCAGCTGGAAATCCATCTTGGCCTTCTTAATCCATGTGTGTTTTCTTAATCCATACGGTATTGTGCAATGCCGTTCTATCTTTTATAATTTTTTTTGTGAGTCGGTGTTTCTGTTGGCTATAGGAATGCCCCCAGATTCACCACACGCTGTGGCATATAACAGGATACCGGGTCCCTAGTATGTCGATCTACCTTCAGTTGTTTGCGATCTATAGCCAGGTTGTATAGTGTACTATCCAAATAGTGCTGTTAGTTTTAACTTTCATTTCTAATTGTGATATTATGGTGATTTTACTGTCCTCGACAGGTTTTTATAAATATACATATATTCCTTTTCTGTGTCAAGAATGTTCTCTTCACGATATGGCTGCAAAAATGCCGATGTGACGTTAATATCAATTCACTCACTCACTACTAGCATGCCGAATCAACTAAAAAATAAATATTTGGTCCATGACATTACAACTTAAAAACATCACTGAATAAATTTGCTTCTAATAAAAAACAGTTTGTGTCAAAAACGTGAATGCCAAAATATTCATGCACTGCCGAAATGATGTTTGTGTTTACGACTTTGGCTAATCGTCTGCCGTTGTGCTTCGATTGTTTTGTTAGTTGGATTGTCTGGGTGAATTGTTACGCAGTTCGCCTTTGTATCTGTGTAACATGCATCTTGCTCTCGGAGACACATATCACCAACAAAGTATCAGACCCCCACATCTATATAAGCCATTTTCTGTAACGGTAAATGTTTCCTCAGATTGGAACAAGTGTGTTGTGGGATAATGTTTGTCACGCTTCCCATGAACCAGGTCCGTTTGTCCTCGATCATTCAGTACTATGCCTTTTTCAGAATTGATTAACTCCGAACAACCGGTTTCTATCGAAAGCAACTTATGTTAGCAAACCAGTGTTATGAAATCTTGAACAGCTGTGATTCACTTTTGAAACAGATTCGTCCACATCAAACAGTATTCTGGAATGTGTAAAGTGGGTGCCCGAAATGTAAGTAATACTTTTAGACACGATCTTACCAAAATTTCCCGTATTGTTCAAACTTCAGGAAGCGTTAACAATTCCATTTTCTATCGGGGTTTAGGTGATATTTTTAAGGACCGTTTCACAAAAGAATACAGACTAACTCTTGTAGCGATCAAAAGTTCGAAACAGCCGTTTTTAGACTGTATCATGAAAGATAAAAGTTCCAGTAAACAAATGTGCCATCTCTAGCGCCACGGCCTACCTATCATGCTGCACGTGCAGTCCGTGACGACTATGTACAAGAGCACATGCTATCGCTTGACCCAGCGACGTGAGACAGTTATGGCAGAACTTTTCAGACGAGGAACTATTCATTCACAAATTAGGTTCATTGAATACTAAACAAAAACAGAGAGATAATGACTGTGAAAGTAAACCTCTGCAGTTTGGTGAACCTGTGGACACTGACACAATTCAAGGAATGGTGTCCGAGGAGATGCCCGCGAACACTGTTGACATGTATAAATGGACTGTTTCCTTGTTTCGTACGTGCCGCATCTACCGTTTACATTTCTCCATTTCTGAAAACCTGAAAATTTCAGGACACTGCTTGACTATGGATATACGTGAATTTCTCGACGGTTTGTTCAACGAGGCATTGCATGTCTGAGGTAACACGCAAGGGACGCCCATGAGTACACATGCAAGTCAGTGATTCTGTGGTGCGTTTGGTGGCATCAAATCCTTCATTGCACCATGAAGACCACCGTGAAAAGACTATGTGAAGCTGGCGAACTGAGTGGGAAGCGAACCAACCATTCTTTGAGGGTGCCAGGTGCCACTAGACTCTATGATGCCCGACCGAATTGACCAACAACAAATCTGTGTGTGGTCATTGCAACTGTTGTTTTTTTCGGTAGGATTATAACAATGTTTAGGATTATAGGGAAGATTTAGAAAAGTAACAGTTCATGCATACGATATGCTAGTAACCATCCTTAATTCGCAACATTCTGTGTACAGGGCATCGTAGTTCTGTTGTGAGACTATACAAATGTAGGCGGAGGTTTCAGACATCTTGAACGGAGATTCGAAGAGGAGTAAAAGTTAGTCGGAGGAGTTCCCGAAGAATGTGGAATCGGTATCAGTAGAGGACAAACCCGGCACACCTACAGTAACGGTCGCGGAATAACACTCGAGCAAGACTAGGAAACAATGAAACACCCAGCCTCCCTTGTTAACAACTTGTTAAAGACTTTGAATTGATAAATAAACTGCTCCAGATAAACGTTGTTTATTGACAAGAAATCCTGCTTAGGTTACTGTGTCAAATTGTCAATTAAAGTTTAAAAATTTGATCAGTTTGGATCATCTGTCACTTCTACATGATTTTTTTCTACTGAAAGCACGACTTCTAACTAAATCTAGTTATAGAGATCTGGATGTCACCAAATTAAGTCTATATGTGACCAAGATACAGAGAGACCCCATTCGAGGTCTTTAGTTCTCAGGTAGACCTATCTTTGTGTCGGCCAGATCTTAATGGACAGCTTTTGGTTCGGTGCTACAGAAACAGATGACGTCACCGGAGGTTTATAAAGTCTGAGGCAAAGAACACAGGCCGTAGCCTTCCGTAGAGGAAAAGCATTAGGAAACTATGTGGAAGCACACGATAGTGAGCCTGTACTTATTTTCCAACCAAGGATTAGAAAATTATTTGGTAAGTTTTGCCAGCCATCTGACACACACACACAACCATCTGACAATTAATGTAAAAAACGAAAGTTGTTCGTACCAAAATGACCTATCAAAGAAATGTTTTATTCAAAACATATCCGATGTGTTATGTCAACATGCATACAACGCTTTAGAATTTAAGCCGCAATCAGAAAACGTTTCAAAATATTTATGTCTTGGGTCTTGGAATATATTACCACAAATCCAGTTTGATCAGTCTTTTGCACATCAGATTACTATTGCAAGCCTCTGACTTCAATAGGATTTACACTTCAATAGGATTTACACTTCAAGGAGTGGCGTAAATACAGCTACGGTCCATGCGGGGAGCAAAGGTACTAGCAAGTCCCCATGGTTCTTAGTATGCTGATCTACCTTTAGTTGTTGGTGCTCTATACCCCGTTTATATTTTGTACTGTCTATATTGATTTATTTTACATTAAAGTACTAGTTATAAATTTATAAATCCGTGGTACTGTGTTATTTTTACTGTCCTGACAGATGTTAATGTTTAAATATTGACGCTTAATAATAACTCACTTACTACTTGATCGATAAATCTTCTAGGCAGTGACAAATCTACCCATGCATAAACTATGGTATTGAAGTCAGAGCTGATCCAGGTCTCTAGCTGTGCAGGAATAATTACTTTCAACTATAGTCACTGTTACCCAAGCTCATGGAACTAGGGAATCGTTACCATAATATGTTTTAATAATGTTGTGATTCGCGTTATGTGACGTGTGGACGCAGGGTAAGAAGAACAGAAGCGCTTGTAATTAACGACTGAATTCATTACTTGTGTTACTGCAGGAAAATACAGCACAGAACGTATTTCGTTGAAGATTAGGTAGCCTTGGGTGACAAATAAATGTAGGTCCTATTTACAGCTGATTTCGTTTTGAGCGTGTTCAATACGTAGGTTAGGTTTTTCCCTTCGGAATTCAAGGTAAGGATACATCGGTTGTATTGTTTGTTTGTTGTTAGATGTCATTTTAGGTTAGGCACAAGACTTGAGTGCAGTGACACCGAGTTTCTGAAATCAGTGTCTAGTTTTGAAAGACAGGCACCTAAGTTTATCCCTAGGTGCAAAGTGTGATAGCTGAGAGCGTGACATATTAAACACTATCTGGGTTTGATGTGATATGTGTGTTTGTGTGTGTCGGACAGTGCCATCAAACAGAAACATATGGTCATGGAACATTAACATGACAAGTCGAGAGACCTTGGTCAATACATCTATGTTCACATCATAAACAAATTCAGTAAAATCATTAACGTACAATGAAATTGACAGTGTTGATATGTGGTAATCCTGTTTTACTCCGTTCACACATGTGTACATACTTCTAATTCATATGAAAAATCACCACCTTTGACATTGCCAGTCCACAGTTCATACATAATGCTACTTTTTCTATTGATGGAATCAAATGTAGTTTTAAGTTCAAGTATATAGCCTGTCCTTACGTAAATACAAATAGTAGTGACCAGTGTATCTAACACAAATATATTGGACTTGCATGAGTTTACAGAGTTCATAAATGGTAAAAGGTTATCAAATTGTGAAGACAGTACTCCCACTTTGAAAGGGATAAGAAGGTGATACTTCAAAACAGACCAGATGTTTGTTTTCGTCTTCGTCTGATATGCCAGTAGCAGACGTCACGGCCGGTCTGTTGTCAAAACAAATAAATCTGACCACTTTTTTGTTTGGTAACATTTTATGTGGCAAGTCGGTACGTCCAAGTTCGATGTGGCAGTGATGGAATGAGAAAAATGTAGTTTTAGGGGAGGTAGGGAATGAATTAAGGGTCGGTCGGGCGATGACAAACAGCAAATGAAAATTCAGCCCAAAGTGCATTCATACTTTGTATTCAAAGGGTAGTAGAGTCTTACTCGTTAGCGTTAGTGATGACACCAGGTGATCAATCTAGGTGCGCCACTAGTGTAGGTCACAGATCTGACTGTTTGAATGTGTTCTTGCTCGTTGTATGTGGATTCGATATAAAATACACTTTCGCTTTCAGGCATAATGGATGAGAAGAGGGCACACACCGTCACCTCTGATGCACATCGCGCTTCGCCAGCATATGGACTTAAAGATCTGTGGATTGAATTCAGCCAGACTACAGGCCTTCATGCTGTTGATAAGATTAAACTCCCTTCATGCAATCCGTTTTCTGTTCGTGGGTAGGTGTGAGGGTGTTATACATGTACATGCGGACTATATATGACCGTAAATATCAAGACGAACCATTCTTATAATTATCTTCATATGCACGATGTAATACTAACATGTACATATAAGATTACTTTTAAATGCTTTCCGGACGAACCGGAGACTGATATTTTATGAATAACTACTACTGGAAAAGAGTAATGGATCTACTGATTAATTTCATAAGGAAATCATATAAATATCTGAAGTAAGTTAGTTATCTCAAACAAACAATCAACGTTTGTTTGTTTGTTTGTTTGTTTTTGTTTTTGTTTTTTGTTTTAAATCGCTTTTGTTTCTTTTTATCTGCATATTTAAGTCAGCATATTTGTATCCTCCAGCTCCTTATTCACATACAACAAACACTTATATAGCATTGTGGTCCGGTACGGTGTAGAAACTGAGACCACACTGTATGCGTTTCAAACAGAATATATATAATTTGACACATTATATACAAGCTATTTTATTGGGATTTAAGCGATAAGGCGCCGTCTCCTCACATCTCTGAAGCAGGTACGAATCCATCAAACCACATCACATTTGTTTGCATCTTGCATGGCTCATTGCATTTGCCCCAATGATTCTGGAGAAAGAATTTTCTAAATTTTCCCACAGAATTTATAATGTACTCATGTTTCTAGCGTGGCATTTGTGGGCAAGGACTTCCATTTTTAGTCTTCTTGCTTCAACAGGTTGGTATGGATCTTGGCCTTGTGTTCAACTACGGGGTTTCTCGTCTATAACCTTGTCACAGAGATAGGAACCTACTACAGCTACCCAACCGTCACCAAGATCACCCCCCAAATCAAACATTCAATCACATTCCCCGCCGTCACTATCTGCAACAGATGCACCTTCAACAACACTCGCCTTGACGTCTACCCAGAAATGGAGAACTATTTTTTTAATATTTCCCAAGGAATGGCGGGAAAAGACTCATTTTCTCATCTGACTTCAGAAGTGTTTCAGGGACCGTTGTCTATAGAATGGTTGAAGAACATGTCAATGGAAGGCTCCGAGATGTTGTTTAAATGTGTCTTTGGTGGTGACATCTTTAATTGTATGACCGATTTCAAACCTATTTTCACTTATGAGGGGCTCTGCCACACCTTCAACTTCAATGCCAATAAAAGTGTGTTCATGCCAGGTGACGAAGCAAACCTCATCGTCACTTTCAACATCAACCAGAACGACTACACCTTCATCAGAAACAGGGCAGCAGGGATTAAGGTAAATAGCCTCTGCACAAAGTAACACCCCAGCGGATTAACGCCGTGTGCACATACTTCAAATTGAAAAGCAAACATCGGAAGCTTCATTGTTGAAGGTTTGAAATAAGCAGCTAACGGTCATTAGAACTGACAGATATTATTTACACGTACATAAACTGGGTTTATCTTATCAACATACCGAAAAGATGAATTTGGCCACATGGTCTCCATGAATTGATTCACCTGTCAAGACCTTGACCTTTATTTATTTAGAATGGCTCTTCCGGCTGGACCGGAATTGATCACCCATAAACTGCTTAATTACAACCACAAACATTTTATGCTAATCCGATGGTTAAATCTCCACTGAAGGTTACGAAAACTACTTTTCAGGATTCTGATTTTGTGTAGAATGTCCCTCAAGCCCACATCCGTGTAGGAATAATGGATCAAAGTAAAGCTTCCGTTCCATAAACATTTGAGTAGCTGGTTGGAATCTAGGTTCATGTAGCAAACGTTTGAGTATGCGTGCTCAAGATTTTTATAAAAAGTTCTTACAATATAAAAAGGAGAGAAAGAACTGTTCTGTGTATGTTTGCAGATACTCCTCCATCATCCGGACGTCAACCCAGACGCCAGTTCCACTGTCGTGACGGCTGCACCCGGGTTCTCAACATATGTTGCCATACAAAAATTTCAGGTGGGTATGTGTGTGTGTGGGGGGGGGGGGGGGGGAGGGGGGGAGGTGGGGGTGTGGTGTGTGTTGTAGGCCGCACTCAGAAACATTGCAGCTACATGGCGGTGATGTTTAAATTTCGAGGCTACACTTGTTGCTGAAGTCCAGTTCCAAGCCACGGGTGACAGGTCCGTCTGCTTAAATATAGGTGGGTATGTTTCAGTATATATTCTAAATACTTGGTGACACACTTTCAATATTAGGAAGTCAAGGAAAGATCATAGTTATTCCACTAAGAACGTTTGGATCTCTAGAGAAGAATGATCAAACTTTGATAAATTTCATCATGTAATCAGCTTCCTGTAAATATTTAAATATTTAATTTATCTTTTACTCATTACTCATATACTCATTGACATGCATACATCGTCGTTTCCGGTTACGCGTATATGAAGTAGTTCATTAGTGATGCTACTACACCGCGTCATTACGTTAGGTCGCTGTATATAAGGTTGTCATATCCTCCACAATGCCCAACCTGCTGCATGCATTTGGCCCCCAATTTCAAGACATTTCAAATACATCATTGCCTTTTGTTTCTAGTATCACTACCAGCCCTCCCCCTACATGGCATTTGATGACACTGCTTGCTTGGACACAAAGAGTCCCGATTTTGTGAATCCCCTGAAGAACTACTCACCCTACACCTACGACCATTGCTTCATGGAGTGTATTCATATGACGGCATTTAAGCTGTGTGGATGTGTCGGACCGTATGTCCCAGGTAGGTGTAGGACAGATTTGGGAGACATTCACATATAAAGACTTAACAATGTTATATTTTATATAACATGCATTCATAGTCTGCATGGTCACTTTCGGTCAGCACCTGCACCTGCATATAAAGTTTAATGAATGTGCAAACGTGATTATGATATGGCACAATAAAACAAACATTCTAAGGCCAATCAATCCAGTATTTTCTGCACAAGAAAAGGACACGTGGTGTTGTTCGCGCGTTTAACCTTAAGACTTATGAACTTAATCTCAACCTTTAATGTGTGTAAATATACAATAAGTAGTCGGAAATTAACACGAAATGGTGCTAGTTTGCTGTGTATTTCGTGTCCATCTTATCCAATGCTATGTTCGCCATCATACTCTACACCTACGACCATTGCGTCATGAAGGGTATTCAGATCGAAACTATTTAAAGAGTGTGGACGTGTTGCAACGTACGTCCCAGGTAGGTGGTACTCACACCACGGAGACACTTACACCACGTGTGCAAATGAGGCGCAGTCCTATAGGAACGGTGCCAGAACCATTTTGAAGGATGCCAATAACCCTCCACAGAGCCGTTAAGTAAGGTTAGACAAAGTCACATACTAAGTAAGTCACTTGACCAGGGTGTTGACACATGTTGACACTCGTCTGTCGTTTGAATATATAGAATCGTGCTTCGACAGGTGAGTGCAAATGTACGCTGTAAGTGCAAATGGACTCTGTGAGTAAACTTTCTCATCTCACACTCTCACGAAGAAAGTGTTGTCTCACATGTCGACAACTCACCATGGTTCTGATTTTGATTACTTTATTTCTATTTCAGTGGATGGTCTTCTGTGCTCTCTAGTGAAACTCGATAGTTGTTACAATCCTGCTGTCAGTGAGTATATTGGCTACTTATCCCTAGGACAAATAGGACACACACAAATGCAGACAAATCCTGCGACAAGAATACATGGTCGTGCAGTTTGGTATTGTGATTTGTTATAATTAGGATTAATTTGTTAAACGTATCATACCAACTAGACAAAGTAAGTGAGGAAAAGAAATTAAGAAGACAAGACATACGTGAGCCTCACGTGAAATCAGTTCACTGCTGATGGCCTACACAATGTCATTGGAGTCTTTTCCCCAAAAACATTAGTCACCTCAACCTACTGTTTCACTGTTACAAGAGATTAAAATAAGCAAGGGTCTGTGACCTCAGGACAAATCAAGCATTTTGATAAACACACAGAGATCAAGATTGTTGTATAGACAATCCCCACAGTGGCTTGTCTTTCAAAGAACCTTTCTAGATCAGCTTCAAACATTGCTAGCTTACAACGAGACATGTGCTTCGTACAGGTTTTTTAAGATGATTAAAAAGGTTAAGTTATTTTTCATTGCAAAACTGTCTCTGATAATTAAGGATAGACTTCCTTGTTATTAAATGCTGACCAAGCAGTCAGTCCCCAGTACGCCATCGCCATAGCGTCGATTGCAAGAACTGCTTCCATCACAAAACTTGCAGATCAGGGATCGTCTTGAAAACCCCCTCTGCCTCGCTAAAACTGTTTAGCTGTAAATCTCTTTAGAAAGTACTTCATGTTAAGAAAAAACACACTTCCGGTTTCAAGAAAAAACAACATGAAATGACAAAGTGGAAAGAAACGACAAAAGATTTCTTGTTTAGCATGAATACATTGATCCACTATTCAATAGCATCAGGTGTGTATATTACACAGACATCTTGTTGAGGCTTAGACTTTATCAATCAACTCTTATAGTTGGTTGAAAACCACATTCAACAGCTAACCTGAGTCAAGACCGAGGTCCTGGTTGGGTAACCCAGTGGTTGAAACTGAGGCATACCACTTTGCTGAGACTACAAGTATCGGCTAGTCAAGTTGTTGTAGTGTAATTGGAAATATCTTAATCGTGTAAACATTACTTAAAGTACGTTTTTTTTCACGAGGATCGTTGTCCAAGAATGGTACCTTTGTGGAGGAGTGTAGGTGTCTCAGCGAGTGCGTGTTCGACAGGTACACAGCCCAGGTGTCCTCCAGTTCCTTCCCTGCCGACAAATGGGAATCTTCGCTTCTCAATGACACGAGGGCAAGGGACAGGGAGAGTATGACGTATGACTTTCGTGTTTTTCAGACTTTTTAACAAATTTTAATAGTAATTTTTAACAACTGCTCATAACACATTTGGGATAGTTCTGTCGACTCTAGGAGATATGACATTGATGTGAAAATGTGTTTCGTCGTTAACATACTCACACTATATCTTCCTTTCAAGCCGTAGGTTTCAATCTTGATGAATTTCGCCCATATCCACCCAAATTGCACGGTTCAGTACTTCACAAAAGCTTCAATGTCGACCTTTCTTGCTTCAAACATAATGGTTTATTGTTGAATTATGTTGGCGAAAATGGGTAATGCCTTCTTAAAAGTATCGCTCTCGGCACACCCTAATAAAAACTTTGCCACTCAGGCTTCAAAAAGAACGAGTACACCGTTGTTAGGCTGACCTCATATCGGGCACGTAAATGGCATCTGATCAGCCTATGGAGTTGTCCATCCCTTTGAGCTCACGTCGGTGGTGACTGCTTTGAATTGCAGGCTGACGTAGATGTCGAGCTATTGTCTTTCACTGCCATGTTCATGGGTTTTGAAAATGTCAGCGGCCTTACCCCTAGAAAATGTGCTAGAAATGTATAACTATTTGTTCTGTTATTCAGAAGCAACTTTCTGCAGCTGAAAGTGTTTTACGACAAGATGATGGTGACATCTATCACACAACAACCTCAATATACCGTGGCATCTCTGTTTTGTAAGTATTATTTCACAATCAGGTATTATCCACTTGTTAAATTCCCATGTGTCTTTTAACCTGGGAACCTGGAGTCTGCACCCTATGACAACGGTTTATCTGTTAATGCCCTTTTCAAAATTGTTAAAGTTCATTTCTGTGACGACGTAAATGTTGATGTGATGGTGTTGTTGTTGCAGCCAATGTCGGGGGTCAGATGGGGCTGTGTCTCGGAGCCAGCATCCTGACAGTGGCAGAGATCGCGGAACTCCTGGTATTCATCATCATCTTCCTCTTGGACAAATGTAGAGGAAGAAAAGCTCGTAACAGAATCAGCAATTGGTAGAGAACGCAGTTTCCCCTTACATGTTGTACCCAATACAGCTATCATGAAGAGATACCTTTCTATGCCCCAACACGTGTCGTTCTGGTTGTTGTTTAATGCCGGTTGAGCTATTTTCCAGTTATATGACAGAGGTCTGGGATTAGTGTCTGGATCAGACCATCCAGTGACCATCCAGTGACCAACGTCATTAGCATCGATCTACGTAAATTGAATACGATTTTTAAAAATTTTTTTTTTACTTTGATTCTTTCATTATATTACATGGCATTGTGCACGGGGCCACTAAGGACGATTCCATCGTTCACCTTTGACTTATGTTAGGAATAGATCTGACGCTTTAATTTATTGACAGGTGTATGTATAATCGACGGGTCAAAATGTTAGTTACATGTATTCCTAAGACGCTGGACGTGGTGAATGTTCTTGGAAAATCTGGCACATGGCGCCACGTTTCGTTTTGTTTTTATTTTTGTGTGTTTGGTTGCTGGTTGGTTGGTTTTGGAGGGTTTTTTATGGGAGTGTCTCGACTGTTATAATAACTGCTAACAAGTATTTGCATTTTACACAACAAGCCAGATCAGTCTGTTGATGTTTCTTAGGCTTCGTGTAATATTCTTTGGTGACTGGAAATTGTCTACGAGAATACTGTTGTATACCTTCTTGAAATTACCGATACATGTTTTGGGGACATTGTTGAAGATTTGGTCCGGATCTTGGACATCGATGAACCATAGATACCCACGTGAGCCTTCGCATGTATTTGTTGTTGGTGATGTTATTTCTGTTGTTTTTCATACTTAAATGGCGCGTTTCTTAAACTAAGTAAATTGTTTCCTAAGTTATAACTATGTTCCTTGTTAAAGTTTGTAAACCCAAAGGGTGAGCTTCAGTACACCACGGAACCAAAAGGTTGGGTTTCACACAGTGCGAGGAATCGGACGCGGGTCTTGGTGTCACCAGCGGACGCTTTCTCCACTAGGCCATCCTACCCAACATTTCAGCGATATTGGAGCGGTTTGTAAACAACTGAGTGTGGTTCAGACAATTCAGTGATGACCACCAGGACATTCGCAATTGAGATACTGATATGACTACTTCTGCTAACCATGTCAGCGAACCTGAACACCCGATCCCTTTTGTCAGTTCTTCCGAAAACAATACCAACTCCAATCTGGATCTTCACGGGTCAGTTAACCCGTGAAGGTCCCGGGGTAGAATAGGCCTTCAGCAACCCATGCTTGCCATAAAAGGGGACTATGCTTGTCGTAAGAGGCGACCAACGGGATCGGGTAGTCTGGCTCGCTGACTTGGTTGACACATGGCATCGATTTCCAATTGCGCAGATCGATGCTCATGTTGTTGGTCACTGGATTGTCTGGTCCAGACTCGATTATTTACACACCGCCGCCATATAGCTGGAATATTGCTGAGTGCGGCGTAAAACTAAACTCACTCACTCCCGGGTCAGTTACATTATGGGGGCTCCAAACGTGAATTCCAACACAACACTCTGGTGAAGAATCGAACCTACTGGGCTACCCTCCCAGGATAAATGGAAGACGAAAATGAGATTGCATTCCCGTCACGAACAGTATTTCAAGTGCATGACCCTTGGTTACCCAAAATGAAGTCGAAAATCTTGATTGATGGTAAAGCTTACAAGCACGTATGGGGCTATAGTGTTAGAAATCTATAATCATAAGTCAAACACTGGGTACCGGATCCTGGTACCTATGGAGTATCATGTGGAACTATTGCCACAATATACCACCAAAGTGAACATACGTCAGTGACCACCTTAATGTATATCGTTTTCGGATATGGATGTCACAACAAAACTCATGGGACATATTCAAATTTTAATTCAAAATCTTTACCACTATTTAAACCAAACCAAACAGGAGGTGTTGATTTATATTTGATAAGTACCAGTAAAAATAACCTCCCAATCAACGACGTTAGAAAAGAACTTTCCATCACATCACGTATTCATGTAACTCTACAACGGTAATATAAATATTTCATAACAGACATACATACCAACGTCCTGCGAGGGGTCCAATCCACCCATCCCAGATCCACTAATTAAGAACGCGGCCAGATATAGTCCCATCAGACCTCGTTCAGTCATTCTCTGATAGGCATAGCCCAGAAGGATTTACTTTACTGTACAAATATTTAAATGAATACAACTCTCTAGCATAATTGTCCCGTGAGATGTGCAACTGCACATACCAAAGTCTGTTTTCGACTAGCTCTTGTGGCTCTGGTTATTCTCAAGCACTAAGTTTACTACTTGTTAATGCTTGAAAGATGAGGATGAACCATTCATCGAATGCATCCGTTCTCTGGGGATACTTCAAAACTACACCGAATCTACTTTCCTGTGAAGCCTGTTACATGTGGGCGTATAATACATACAGTCCTCTACGAAAGCCTAATGCTGCCACTTTTGTAGCATAAGATATTTTTTTTTCAAAGACAATTCTCGTTACTTCAATTATTTACTCGTTGTTTCGAGTATTTTCTCGTTATTTCAATGATTTTCTCGTAACTTCGAGTATTTTCTCGCTATTTCAAATATTTTTTCGTTGCTTCGATTAATTTCTTGTTACTTCGAGAATTTTCTCGTTGCTTCAAGTTTCTTTCAAAAACTTGAAATTTCGAGTACTTTCTCGTTATTTCAAATATTGTTTTCGTTGCTTCGATTAATTTCTCGTTACTTCGAGAATTTTCTCGTTGCATCAAGTTTCTTTCAAAAACTTGAAATTTCGTATTTTCTCGTTGCTTCAAGTTTCTTTCAAAAACTTGAAATTTCGAATATTTTCTCGTTGCTTCGATTCCTTTTTCTTAATTTCTAAGTCTGATGGAGATAGCATGTATATTTTAGGAGATCTGCTCCGAGCAAGATGACATCCTCATAGTCACAGCCTAAGTCACATGTCCATGGATACAGCAAAAAAATAAAATTCATATCTGAGTATAACCATCAAATGGCACAACTATGGATCATGCTTGGTACGTGTGCCAAATTTCATGAAGCTAGCATGTATAGTTTAAGGAAATCTTCTCCGAACAACATGACACCCTCATATCCACAGCCTAAGTCACATTTGGGAAGAAAGCGCAAAAGCTTAAGGTTCATATCTGGGTTTAAACCCCAAATGGCAAACCTATCCATCATGCTTGATACGTGTTCCTAGTCTCATGAAGTTATCATGAATAGTTTAGGAAATATGCTTGGGACGGTATCGACCCCCCAAAAGACAGACCACTTAAAACAACACATTTTATGGTTGGTTGCACAAGGCTTAATTTAGCTGTGTCGTTGAAAATTGTGGTATGTGTCCTGATACAAAAGACAACATTAGGTTTAGAAATGGTTATACGACCTCTGGCCATATGAAACTTTAAGTGTTATTGAAATTGTTCATTTAATATTTTCAAGAAAACTGCTTCGCCACATGTTGTATGTGGAGACTGGAAGCAAAGCAATTCGTACTGATATTCATACCAAAATGGTATGCTTTTGGAGCAAATTGACTTCAGTCAAATCCTCAAAGTTATCGAATATATGGTATCATTTCACAGTTAAGTCTTATTTGCGGTTCACTCCAAAATGACCGACCTCCTGTAAGATAAATTCAGTGAGTACACTAGTTAGCTCAGCCATGCTCTCCACCCCTATTCCATTAATGAGTTCACTTGGAGTCAGTACATAGTATACAGTCTTTTCAATCTTGGAATTTAAGCAATACTCAATCATCAAAAGGATTTCATTTCACAATGTATGAAATGGAACTTATTCCAGAACCTTATCTTAAATTAACCTTACAAAGTAGAATTTCACTGAGAAAATATAGGACAACAAATCATAGGTTACCAATGGAAACAGGGCGCTGTCTGAATGGTTTGAAAGAAAGCCGACTTTGTAATCTTTGTAAACAAGCCATATGTGACGAATTCCATGTTTTACAAATATGCCCACCACTTGTCGAACAACAACGAATATCATTTCTGTGTGAATCCCTCTACCTGTACATGTATCATGAAATGTGATTATCAACCACTCACTCTCAAATTATCCAAATATATGACACACTGTGCCTTTTCAAATGATATCATGTAAATATATTAATTATATTCACATATACAGGTATGTTCTATGTTTCACCTTTTGTGTTTTTGAGAAAAGAATGAAAATTCTGTTTGTTCTTCTACCAGTCACTACAGAGTATAGTAACAACACATTTCCATCTTTCTTAATTTACTTGTAATTAGAATGAAAAGTAGTCGAGAACTGAGTTGCTTGAGAAGCTGAGAATGTTCTCAGGCACTTTTAATATAAAAAGTCTTAATATAAAAATCATAATTCATTACATGGATTAAAACAAAGTATAGTTTCCATATCTGGGCACATGTTATTATTATCAGCTTTTATTATCAGCCTTATGCAAACAACCCTAAAGTGTGTTGTTTTAAGCGGTCTGTCTTTTGTGAGGTCTGCTTTATGGGAAGATAACGCGGTTGCAAGGGTGCGCATCCTCCCTATTGAACTGAAAGTTTGTTTTATGACCACTGAAACTCGGGTGGTGTAGGGTGTATGATGTAGCTTGTAGGATGTGTGTGACTATGAGGATGTCATCTTGATCGGGGCAGATCTAAAATATACATGCTAGCTTCATCAAACTTAGAAATTAAGAAAAATAAAATCGAAGCAACGAGAGCATATTCGAAATTTCAAGTTTTTGACTGAAACTTGAAGCAACGAGTAAATATTCGAAATTTCAAGTTTTTGAAAGAAACTTGAAGCAACGAGAAAATACTCGAAATTTCAAGTTTTGGACTGAAACTTGAAGCAACGAGTAAATATTCGAAATTTCAAGTTTTTGAAAGAAACTTGAAGCAACGAGAAAATACTCGAAATTTCAAGTTTTTTAAAGAAACTTTAAGCAACGTAAAAATACTCGAAATTTCAAGTTTTTGACTGAAAATTCTCGAAGTAACGAAAAATTAATCGAAGCAACGAAAAAATATTTGAAATAACGAGAAAATACTCGAAGTTACGAGAAAATTATTGAAATAACGAAAAAATACTCGAAGCAACGAGTAAATAATTGAAGTAACGAGAACTGTCTTTGAAAAAAAAATATTTTGTGCTACAAAAGTGGCAGCATTAGGCTTTCGTAGTCCTCCATATGCATGGGTAAAATCTTGTTTGATTCTTGCGTGGGTTGACATTCATCGCCGAATCCTACGTCCCACTCTTAAGCAAAGCTTAAACTTCATAATGTGGACATGACCTCACCAGCCGGCTATTCTGCATGCGCGCGCACACACGCACACACACACACACACACACACACACACACACACACACACAACCATTAAGATGGCTTCGTTCAAGATAATCTCGAAAGATGTTCGATGGGGTTCACAGCGGAACACCAAGCGGGCCATGGGTTGTTCTAGTTGCCTAATTCAGCAAATGGGCGATGTCGCCCGACAACTTTGAGGACTACGTTCGTCATTTATGGCAAGGGGATGACAGGGGGTGCACAATATTTTGTCACCAGTTTTCATAGGCGTTTCAATGGTGATGTAATAAACGTTCAGATCAGCAGTAGCTTGATTGGGATTTAGAAGCTGGTGGGTGACATGACAACAAATGGCATGGAGTTACAACTTCTTTGATGTTTAAAACACGACGTTTCGGGGCTACTTCTTGCCCCTTCATCACTCACCTGAATGTAAATCCATACCATTTGTTGTCATGTTCAGATCAGCGGGCCGCAGTCTCCTCTTGATGGTACACCAGTGTCCCCCTCTCCATTTCTCACATCAGACTATCAGTTCAGAAAACTGTACTCCAATTGTGAAATTCTCCAGTCACCAGGATATTTCAATATTTATTTGTTAGATGACTTTGGATCTCATTAAAACGCGATCCTCAGGATTGTATATTACCAAATGAACCATTTTGCTACAGGCCAGTGACAATCTGTCTTGATTCCAATATCTGATGTTTCCAATTGCTTTCTCTGTTTCCCTGTATTCACGGTATGAAGCATTCGTTTCAACAGTCAGTAGGACTGAGAGTTGGAATCTCTGTTCATCTTGATCATGGCTTTAGGTCTAGCAGACGCCTGAAGATCCAGTTTAAACTGGTCTTGAGTAACTCAACTGACGCGGATCCGGTTTGCTGACCTTCTTTATCACTATCATTTATCACTATCATCTAAACTGTTATTTCTTAGTAAATTTAGGTTTGTTGACTTAGCGAACACGCCATATTCCAATGGTGTAGATCGGTGGTAATGCTGTTTATCACTAGATTGTCTGGTCCAGACTATTTACAGTCCGATTATTTACAGACCACTGTAGGTGGAATATTGCAGAGTGCTGCCTTAAACAACAAATGAACAGCAGCACCATGCTCTTCCTAACAGAATATATTTTACAAAACTGGTGATTTTCAAACCGCATCAATTTGGCATATGCTTCCACATAATAAGGACACCCTTGAAATATAAACATGATATTGTTAGAAGAGTTGAAAAGTACAGTCAGAGGTAGTCGATAATGATTATCAGTTACAACAGAAGTACATAAATTTTTAACAAATTCTAAGGTTTTTTCCCAGGCTTTTCCCTAATTAATGGACCCGTGAAAGTACTGGTAGAATAGGAATGAGCAATCCATGTTTGCCATAAAAGGGAACTCTGCTGGTTGTCAGAGGGTACTAACAGGATCAGGTGGTCAGGCTGCTGATTTGATTGCCACGTCATCAGTTCCCGAAGATCAATGCTCCTGCTGTTGATCATTGGATTGTCTGGTCCAGACTTGATTATTTAGGGACCGTGGCAATACAGATGAAATAATGCTGAGTGCGGCATAAAACTAACCTTACTCACTCACTCGCCCCAATTTATGTTTTTTTTCATAACTGTAATGCAACAGATGTAAAATATATTCCAACTGGTTACAGTAATACTTACCTTAGGGGTGAATATGAAACTATGAAAACAGTGCCATTAGCTTTATGCTGTTGAGTGCACATTTATTCTGACTATTCATCAAATTTAACAGTTTGTTTACTTCATTCAAGTGTGTTATGCTGAAACACCAAAATTCTGATTAATCGAAAATATGTTTTTTACAATCAATAATTGTGTTTAATCCTTCTTTCAACCTCTTCTTTATTATTTTCATCATCGGAATACCACTAATCACAGCTGTGCCAAACTTTGACACTTAAAAACTAAGGGCATCTTGGGGTAGCATAAGGTCCCCTTAACTTCACACAACAGTATGTGACAATCTCAGGTTGTTTTGAAAATTCAGAAAGGTGATGCTCAACTCTCTTCTACATCTACACTCCGAAAATGGTTGTTCTATAGAACGTATTTCAAGTTGAGCACACGATGATCACAAAGCTATTTACTGAAAAACATGTCCTCTGTCAACACAACTCTGGAATTGGTTACAAACGAATCTTCAGTGTCTAAGAGTCTGAAAAGTGGACTCTCAGTGGCATATTTGGCCAATATTTGGGCTGGTTGGCATCAAGGTGTCTGTCGTATGTCATCTGCAGTGCTGTCTCCATGCCGTGTATCATGGCTGCACCTGTTCCATACAATAGCTTCATTTCGGATGTGCGGCGCAGTCCAGGCCTCTCACTTGGAGCCTCTGATGTCCGCTCTCTCTGCTGTCCTCTCACTGCAGTAGAGAGCAACAAAAACAGTAAGTGTCATTTCTTGATGCATGTGACTCATTTCAGAAGGCAGCATGTTAAGAAAAAGAGAATAAAGTGAAAAGGAGTCAAATGTTGAAAACAGTCTAAGTAAACTTATCCTCGGTACTTTTCATTACACTCCACTACTGAGTCAAACCTTATGGGAGGTCGAGTCAGGTAACCTTTGAGAGTGACCAATCAGAACACAGCTTACCAAATCACAAAAGTGGACATTAGCACATACCTTTTGAACATTTTATCTCGAAAGGTTTGTACCCGAACAATTTCGAATGCTATTTAGCGTACGCTTGCTTCTGGGTGATGCACACGGCGTACATACAACCATGACAGCGGTGAGTAAACAGTCGCTGAATGTTGTGTATCTGGCAATATTCAAGGATGTCATCTTGCAGAAATATTAGCTAATGGTAACCATGTCAACAGAAACCCCAAAGCGTATATACTGCAGGTTAAATAACTGTGTTATACGCAGATTTTTGTTTGTGGAGAGATGTGTGTCAGTGACCTGAATATTTTGAAAGTCCCTCCAATCACTAAATAGTAGCCATTGTCTGATTGGTTAAATCTATTCAACCATTTCACATTTGACTGGACGGTCATTGGTCGCTCAAAGGTTACCTGACGTGACCTTCTACTAGGTTTTGTTAGACTCAGTGGTGCAGTGTAATGAAATACACTGAGACTAAGTTTACTTAGACTGATGTTGAAGACCACTGCAAATATAGAGTGACTGGGATTAGTTCTATGCTGCGTTTAGCAATATTCTATCAATATCATTCACATAGTAGATCTTCACACATCATGCCAGGGGAAACGAACATGGGTCTGCCGTGTCATAGGCTACCCAAGTGCCTTACCATTGCACTCACAAAGCAACATGTAGGCATGTTGATTGTGTGTGTACAGTTGCTTGTGGTGTCAGTTTCATCCAGTTCTAGCCTACTGCATGGATGGATCCAGCGTTTTGAAAAAGGGGGGGTGCACTTTTGTCATTTTTATCTTCAGGTCGAGAATCGTAACATGATCTTGGTAAAAAAGGGGGATTACTGATTACCTCAATTTCAGGTAATGCAGTCTCTGGGCTCCTTTATAAAATATTCAGGGAGATAAATTATGAAGTTTTGCCTGTCAAATGTGTTCCTGTCAGAGACCAGAAGTTACTCTAGATTCTGTCTTACCATCTTCGATGTTGATCCTTTTGTCTTTCTTTTCTTTAGCTATTTGTTCCTTTTTCTCAGCCTCTGGAACAAAAACAAGGAAATAGATTACTAAGGACTACATTTCTTCATATTGGCAACAACATTGATTGCATTCTCTTCCCACAGAGTTTATTCACTGTCATAGCATCCTACGAACCTCTCTTCCCTTTCATGGTGTGAGTGTTCAGGATTTGTGATTGGCTGTAGTCAAATTTAGTTGTGCAATCAGCCATGTTGTCTCAAAAGTGATCATTTGTAAGGAATCAGTAATTTCTGTAGGCTTCGGGAAAAATAAAGCCTCTTCACCAGCGTGATGCGCAAATGCCTCTTTCAGACAGAAACTCATGTAATGGTGGATCAATGACGTCTCTAACAACGCACTTGTTAGCCACAAGTCACAAGTCACTAAGACACAAGACCCTGGCAGAGGAGGGATATTTGTGGCCCCACAAAAATTCTTGTATTCGTCAAGCTGGATCTAAGTCGATGTAACATGTGTCCTGATAGGATAGAAAGAAGGGAGATAATTCATGTTGCCATTTTTTACCGCTGGGGGATTTTATGAGACCTGAGAAGTATAGCTGTATTAAAACAGAGGTTGATAGGATGATCCACCAAGTAACCTCTGTGGGGAGAGAATGTATGGATTGCTGGGGATAAATCTTACAAAGAAAACCCAAGAATATGTGGTGTTAAAGTACTCTCGGAAATAGAAAAAACTGTTTTTTCACATTCATATTTACAATTTATGTAATTAATATGTGTAACTGTGCAATATCTGTTAAACCACGTTTGGCCTAACTACAGTCTCAATGGGAGAGAGAAAGGACACTTAAAACAAGGACTCTACTGGGGAAGAATTAGTGCACAAATGACCAATGTTCTATTTTAAAAAATCCAAAGCGACTTAGAACAGACCATGGCTTCAAACCAACTGAGTGAGTGAACTTAATTTTTACACCACACTCAGCTATATTCAAGCTATATGGTGGCGTTCTGTAAATAACTGTCTGGACCAGACAATCCAGTGAACAACAGTATGAGCATCCATCGGAACAACTGGGAACCAATGATATGTGTCAACCAAGTCAGTGAGTCTGACAACCCAATGCCGTTAGTTGCCACTTACGACCAAAATAGTCATCTTTTATGGCAAAACATGGGTTGCTGAAGGCCTACTCTAACCTGGACCTTCACGGGTCTTTATGCAAATATGTTTGCAAATAATACTGCATTTCAAAGGACACTTCTTAACTGTCCATTTTGAAAATTGACATAGCTTCATCATAAATGATAGCTGACAGAAAAACTGATAACTTTAATACTTAAACTATTAAGGATGAAGCTACCATGGCGTCTCACAATCACCATATTGAAAGAAACAGGTAGGAGGGGTTGACTCAAAAGCACAACCAGTGTAGCAGATAATGGTTGGGGTCGGGCTTGGGGAAAGAGATATCAGGTAATACATGATAATCCCTCAGAGGAATTAAACTGTGGAAGTACACAGCATGTCCTAACATATGGAACAATATCCAGTCCTGTCGATCTATGGGTGGTCATGCCACCTACATATTTTGAGGCATTTAATAAGATGGCAGAATAAAGCTCTTCTATGGGCATCATACTCTTCTCCATATCGGATCATAATCTTTGTAAAAGATGTTAATCAACAGATGAGACATATTCAACACACATGAAAAAGCATAACACATCTTTGAGATGACCCTGTGTGCCTGTAGGCAACTCATGCATTTCATACCAGGTGAGCCAGTGGTCCGTCATCATACCTGACTGAGTGACCTAACTGACATGCTATTTCAGGACTCCAGATAATTTTTCAACATGAGGAGTATGTACGCCTTATTTTTTCAATATAAGAGTGCTAGGAAAAGTTAGAGTACTGAATGGAATTTCATGGTGCATAAGTAATCTTGTGTTTCCTTATGCAACACAACATTGCTACTCTTGTGTAAACAGGTCAATAAACAATAAAGCAATATTTTTTCTGATAAATATGCCTGTAAATGATTCTAAGACCTTGCACCATTGCTCTGTTGTGTATCTGCTACATTTTCTGATTTTTTTCCTGCCGTATTGTGCATATTCTTTATCCATACATACTCTGATACTGTTCTTATCTAGAGCCCTGCTATTTGCAATTGTGTAAATTTTAAGGATGCAGAGTAACAACCACAAGACAGTTTCTTTCTATTTCCGACAATACTTTAGAGACCTTTCTTGTCTAGGAAAGTCTACAACATGAGTTGCTGTTGACCTATCTTATCAAGATAAGCTAAAAAACATACATGTATTATCTTATTTAAAAATTGTCAATATCATGAACATATCCACTTCAAAGACCCTATGTTATCAAGGAGTGAGTGCATTGTTATGCCCTGAGAATCGATATCGACTCCCCAAGATGACACATAAATGTGTAACGCTTAGAAAATGTGTTACCTTTTCAGTGTTAATCTCGAGGAAGCATGGTTGAGATGGTTCAGATAAATTGGGTTTACAAATAACCACCATGACAAGACTGTGTTATTACCAAAGCAGGATACAAGTTACATCCCACTGTGAAAACATTGTCACTTAACTCTTAACATATTTAGGAGATAAACATCGTACGTTCGCCAATTTCTGGGTGTTATTGAGGATTTGAAGCACAGGAATATTTCATTTGAAACCTCAGGCTCACATGCTTCAAATACTCAATAACACCCGGAAATTGGCCAACACATGATGTTTATCGACATTGTAAACAAAAAGGTATGCCAAAAGGTTTTAATTTCTGCATTCGTTTACATCGAGTACGGTTATAGCAGTGAAGTGTCATCAGCTGGTCATTTCAGCTGGTTCCCATGGTAGCATCTGGAGTTACTAATTTGTGATGTCATTCCAACTTTACGTCAGAACATGATTGAATGACGTCGCCACTGTTGATGACGCAACAAAACAATTGTTTGTGATGTTTCTACGTGTCAATACGGTGTGAATAGTCTTGCAGTTTCCAAGAATCTAATACCATTTGATCATGTTTTTCAACCAACAAAATTACGGAACCGAGTGACTTTTGGTTTACAATCTGACATTTGTGCATACCTCTCTGTTGCCTGTGTTTTTGAGAAGTTGCAAAAAAGTCCAACATTTCATCAGAGATCTCCATCTCCACCTGTGAGGCAACATCCTCCCCTGGCATCACATCACATGCAACATCATCATCACCAACTTCCACTGCATCAGCAAAATCACTTTCTATGTCCATATCACTATCACCTTGTTTCCTCTTAACAGGAACAGATCGCTGGCTCATTGTCTTCGAGACACCACATTTTGCCCTCCCTCTCCCCCTCCTCGTCATGACTGGAGTCTGTCTATGCATGTATTGAGCATGTGAGTAAGGATGCATGAAAGGATGAGAGTAAGGATGAGAGTAAGGCTGGTATGAGAAAGACGGATAAGAATATGCTATTTGGTATGCTGGGTATGAACGGTGATAGCTCAGGTTCTTCTGAAGAGACCTCTGCACGTGGCCATGCTTCTTATACCAGTTCATCACATATCCATAGTGTCTCCAATATCTGTTGAAACATTTGTGTGAATACCAGTCCTGGGTGTCAAATTTTGGTAGATTACTGAAGATATCCTTTTTCTTGCCCTCCTTTGCGCTGGTAGATGCTGAGGTGGTTGATGAAGAGCAATCACTAGTTGTTTTACACTTATCTGTTGCGAGAGCCGGTTTTGTGACGTTTTCTCTGACAAGAGTTACACTTGAAGATAATTTGTCTTCTGTGCCTGAGTCTGCAGACATGTCTTCAGCACTGCCATCTGGTGGCTGCGTTTCAGCAGACATCTTTGCTGTTAAGATTTGGATTTTTTTCATCCTGAAAAGTTTATCTGAAAATAGAGAAATGGTATATGATTTCTGTGAAAGAAACTGATCCTGTTTTGTCATTCATATCCATTAACCTAATACCATGATTATAAGGAAGGTAAAATTGATCTCAGTCTTTACTGAAGATTATAGAACTTGTTTCGTAACATGTCCATTTGTTTTTGAGCACATAACTGATTGCAACAATGTTGACATTCCATACATTTGTGCATACCAGGGATTTACCTTGATTCCTGTATTTGAGGGTCCCTGTGACTCATGCAAAATGGGGGTCCCAGACACTATTTTAAATAGTTAACTGGTCCCGAGGGGGATACTGGTTGATGTACCCTCAAAGTTTGCTTATGTTCCCTGAGCCCAAAGGAGGTGATGCACCCTCAGTGTTTGGTTATGTTCCATGAGCCTGAGGGTTGAGGAGAACATAAACAAACATCAGAGGTACATCAACCCATGGACCCAAAGGGTGAGGAGAACATAAACAGACATTGAGGGTACATCAACCCATGGTCCCAAAGGACCTGTGAGCAATATATTTTTCTTACCGAACACCTCAATGTTAAACTAAAGGTCACATGCAACCAAAAAATCCAACATAATTAAAACACATTTATCACTTATTCATGACATAAAATATATAGTGCTGCTTGTAAAAAACAAATAAAGAAAATCATAAGCGTACAATCGCAATTCAAAAGTGCAATATTTTGTCCTTGGGCTTACTTCCCTCGAAACGAAGTCCTCGGGATACCGAAACCCAGTCATAGCAGGTGGATGTGCACTCAAGTGTATCGAAGGCTTCCGAATGGCTCGTTCATTTGCTGATACATTGAGGGCTCATAGTGTGTTCAGAAAGATGATCTGTTTGATGGGCATTTTAGAAGTGTGACGAGTCGCAAGAAAGTAAGATTCTTTATGGATAACAACTTTTATTGTACTTCATGTGTCATTTCAGTATGGATTCATATACCATTGTCAAACAAAATCATATATACTAGAAGAAGTTGTTATCCATAAAGAATGTATGTAGAAATGTTGGGTTTAGTAAATACATGACTTAAGGCACCACTTCAAGATCTGTCTCATATATCTGCCAAGATCTGCTGAAAGATATGAAATGGTTTTCGAGTTGTGCTCCGGGAACGAAGCCCACCCCTCCATTTTGAGACTAAGTCCGAAATGTTTCCATGGAAACCAAGAAAATAATAAATCACAAAAACCTGTACATAGCAAAAGGCACCACTTTGGGTTCTGCAACATATATCTACGAAGTTTTGCTGACAGATATTAAGAAGTTTTTTTGAGTTCAGCTACGGAAACGAAACACACCTCTCACTTTTGGGACAAAGTCCAAAACATTCCATGGAAACCGAGAAAAATATAAATCACAAAACCTGTAAATACCAAAAGGCACCACTATAGGTTGTGACTAATATATCTACCAAGTTTTTCAGAAAAATATTGAACAGTTTTTGAGTTATGCTCCGGAAACGAAGCCCATCCCTTCATTTTGGGACTAGGTCCGAAATGTTTACATGGAAACCAAGAAAATAATAAATCACAAAAACCTATACATAGCAAAAGGCACCACTTTAGGTTCTGCAACACATATCTACGAAGTTTTGCTGACAGATATTAAGAAGTTTTATTGAGTTCGGCTCCGGAAACGAAACACACCTCTCACTTTTGGGACAAAGTCCGAAACATTCCAAGTTTTGCACAAAAATGTTGAACGGTTTTTGAGTTCTGCTCCGGAAATGAAATCTACTCCACCATTAGAATAACACCACCATGTTCCATGGAAAAACAAAAAAATATAAAAACACTAAAAATCTGTAAATAGCAAAAGGTACATATCTATCAAGGCATATAGGTGTTAAGTTTAATTTGCATGTGGTCAATGACTGAAGCTGTGTATTACATATTGTCTTTAGCAGACAGGCAGGCAGACATATAGGTGTCATTAAACCAGACATTGAGCTTTCTTTGTGACAGAGGCTGCTCACCACAATCAACAAGTTTTTTTATGTCACAAATAGATTATTTACTTGTTTGTGTACACAACATACAGCTCATGACCTCATACTCCGTGCATGCATATTGTTTCAAGCTCCGCGAACCTGTTCAGTGCACATGCATTATGCGTGCAGCGCAACACAGCTGTTGAAACCACTGTTTCCCCCCAGCTCTGGGGGAAACTTAGTGAATCGTTTTAACTCCGATTTTGCTGGCTTTTTTCTCATTGCATTTTTTCGATGAATATTTGGTATTTTAGATGATTTGTTTTGGTAACTGCATACCGAAAGGTATCAGAATCTTCAAAGTTTTGTTTTACGTTGCATGTGACCTTTAACTTTGACCTGTTTGAAGCATGGGTATCAGATTGTACACTTCAGCCAATCTGTGTGAATGAAATGAATCGAATCTTGCATCTTGCTGTTTTCCCTGCAGGTACTGTCTCAGTAAAGTTGCCACTGGGTTATTCCCCTTCTCATAGTTTTGTCAAAATTTATTCATTGGAATGCGAGGCAAATTTTTTGTAGCCACGGCTAGATTTTGCAGAGACACCAGAAAAAAAAGATTTAGAGTTATCTCCCTTCCAAAGATTTGCTGTCACACAAGTGCACAGAGCATGTGAACAAAACTGATGACGTCCCTCCCCTCCCTAGAACAAAATGGGTGAGACACCCTACCCCTAAAATCATCACCACCCTGCCTCACCATGATGAACAGTCCCTTATTTTACACTTCGTAAACTGACAGCACACCTGTCTTTCTGCTTGTTTATGTTGCTCATCTAAATGTCACGTGTCCAGACACATGATATCCTTGTCTAAATTTAAGACTTTGGAAACAAGTTAGGTCCATTTCGGTAAGAGTTCCACTCATAACTATGGACTATCTATTTATTATTATCATTTCGAGGTATTAGTGTTAGGACTTGGGTCTTAGGATTTGGATTAGGATATGGTTTGGGGTTACGGCAACATTTAGTGTGAAGGAGTTTTGATAAATAAACATTTGTTCTTAATTATAGAATGATAAAATAAAACAGGGGTTACGGGTGGAAATCCTTCCGCCATTTCTTATAGAAAACTGAATGCTTTGCTAGAACTTCCGTTAATTTGTACCTGATGAGGTTCGAGCTAGTATAATTGCAATCTGAGGAGTACCAACCCTACAGGTCACCACTGAACACATGTACGTTTCTGCACGCCAGTTTGTGCGTGGATCCTCTGAGTCCCATCACGATGAGCCTGAAGAATAACTCATATCTTTGAAGGGGATTTAGCAAGAGCATACCAGTACCATGGGAAAAGCCTTAATTAAAAGCCTAAAAGGTGACGCCGTCACGGTCATGTTCCGGACGATCACTATTAATGAGCACTTGTTCTGTTACCTTTCTACCTTTGGTACATGGAAGTTACTTTTTAAAGCAAACTACCTACGCGAATGTCATTAATTAAAAAGCAGCAAACCTCATACAACTCAATCACTTCATAGGAAAACGTTTTCACGCCGGTACCTCAAACTTGAAACCGGAAGTAAATGCAAGCGGAAGTATAAGCAAGCATGCGCGTTGGATATGTTTGATCACGTGACTCAAATGGTTGCGAGCAGAAAGTGTATTTATTCTTGTCTGCTTGATGTATGAAATGCCTCGGTGTTGACAGATAGCAGTGTGTAGCCAGGTATATATTTTTCGTTGTTTTTACTGCGATAATATGAAAATGCCCATGTCACCAACATAAAGGAGATGATATGGGCTGACAGTAGTTAGAACCTATCCAGAAGAGGCATCATTCTGCAGTGAGTGTTCGAAGTTAGTTAGTGTTAGATATGCTCCCCACTCACAGATCTTTTGTCTTTCCCGTTAACTTCATTTGCTTTTCCCGGTAGTCGCCTCTTATGACAAGCAAATAGTCGCCTTTCACGGCAAGCATGGGTTGCTGAAGACCTATTCTACCCTGGGACCTTCACGGGTTGTAGGCTTATGAATGAAGAGTCATATACATTTCTCAGTTATGCTTATAGCTGCATTCGTTCAGGCATTTTTTATTTGGCATTATGGCAATAATGGTGAAATGAATTGGATTGCTGTGCAGAGGCATAATCATGATAATGTTAACCGTTACATTTGCATATGAAAGTATAGTCATATTAAAACAGAAAGTGTTTTGATGATTCAGTTCACTATCCCACCCCTAATGTATCGTGTACATTGTCCTTAACAATGTGTAATGCAGTCCTCAGCATAGTTTTGTTTGCTTGTTGTTTAATGTTGTACTCAACAATATTCCAACTGTATGGTGGCTGGACCAGACAATCCTGTGATCAACAGTGTTAGCTTCGCTCTATTCAAATATAATGAATGCATGGGTTAACCCAGTAAATAAAACTGACCACCCAGTCCTGTTAGTCACCTCTTACGACATGCATAGGTAGATGAGTATCATATCTAATCCAGATCTTGTGCAACTCTTCATACAAGGATCAAACTTTGGGTTTAATGCAAATTTTATTTTTTGCCAAGTAACATTGTTTAAAGAGGTTACATACTAAATAAGAAAAGGTAAAGAAATTGCTAAATTTGGTGTCATTTTGTAGAAAAATGTGTCCCAAATCTAATCATGTAATAAAACTAGCAAGTCACCACAGCATTTGTTTGACAAGTGACAGCTGCTTGTGGCACCGACTGCTAAAAGTAGTATGTCAATAAGAGTTCTCTTAAAAGCAAATTGTTTGCCTTCATTATGTTTGGGGTTTTTTTTGTGAAGATGTTTGAGTATTGATATAAAATAAAGCAGGAACATTAATTTTCAAGGTAGTATGTAGGATTTGACACATCAATTAACACCAAATAAAACAGGAATTTCTAAACAAAATATTGATTTATCAATGAAAAAAATATTTTGATAATAACAAGATTCTTTTTATGAAATGATTTTTCTAGAGTAAATTCACACAAGATTGATATTCAAAAATAAATAAAAAAACATGTTACCCAAGGTTAACAACGGTATATCCAATAAAACAGCATACTGAAATTAAACTTGGTAAGGGGGGATAACTCTTGCCCTGGTTCATCTCAGGATAAGTGCTTGTGTAGCCAAAACATCATGAAATATGATTAGAAGCAAGATAAAGGAAACTAACTGAATAACATTACTACATGCTCCTACTGTCACATCCCATCGCATATGGTATGCACAGTATCCAGCCTCTTTATGATAAATCTTTTTAGATAAACACCCATGCACATCACCACAAGGATGGTCAGTGTATGGGTTTATCATTTTATGTTGCTTTCAGTTATATGCTGTGAGTGTAACAGCAGGGAACACAAACGTGTGTTTCACAATGTGTAACCTTGGATGGAGAGAGAAGATTCAGGGTGGAATAGGCCTTCAGCAACCCATGCTTGCCGCAGTTAAAAAAGGCGACCATGCAAGGCAACTAACAGAATCGTGTGATCATGCTTGCTGACTTGGTTACCACATGTCATCGGTTCCCAATTGTGCAGATCGATGCTCATGCTGTTGATCACTTTATTGTCTGGTCCAGACTTGATTATGTACAGATCGTCACCGTATAGCTGGAATATTGCTGAGTGAGACGTTTATAAAAGTAAAGCAAGTCACTCACTCAAAGAGAAAAAAAACAATATGTTTCACTGTCTGTGTGTTTGTTGGAGTGACACCAGTCTATCCCTCAAAAGCAATGCACCTCTCACAAACACACATGCTTAACTAATGGATGACTAGAGACTATCACAGTTTGTTCACCAGTTCCATGATTTGTAGTCCAATAAGACTTGCTTGGAATAACCTCACAGCCTGAGGTGATAATCTGATTAATCGTGATGGAAATGATTATCTGCAATTTGGACTTTGGTTTCAGGCTGTGCATTATAATCAACTATGTATTATAATGATCAAGATATGCATTTCCTGAGTCATGTTATCAAGGTGATCTATATGTTGGGTTTCATTAGATGAAATGATATGGATCAAATGAAAAGCTGTGAGTTTTTTTTTTCTCAGCAATGAATCAATCATGCTGATGTAAGTATTAGTCTTGTTGGTGACACATTATCAAATATAGATTGTGTATCACAGAAGCTTTCACAGAACTATGCAGATATTACCAATGCCCATTTCATGTAAGTGTGTTTATTTGACTTTGAACTTGTACAAAGCAATTCCCACTCATTGAAGTGTCAAAAATGGTATTTTATCATTTTTTAAATATTTTCTTTGTGAGCGTTACATCATTTTTCTATCATGTTAATGTTGCACAGGAATCTCAAATCAGTGTGTAGGAATCAAATCATGGGTCTGTCACTACTGAATAAATCAATATTCATTTTCATCTTGTATGTACTTAATATATTGAGGTTTGCCTGGATATTAATTAGGGTTGTTATTATTCTGTGGCATGTTGTTTATGGAAGTGAAGTATATGTGTTGACTTGGACCAATTAAGATAGTCAACACTTATTACATATTTTCACTGGGTTTCATATGTCTGTGCAATAACATTAACATGATTAAGCATGATTTGTTATTGATTAGTGTGATTTCGTGTGATCAAGGCTTGCTAATCAAGGCTTCTCTATTAACCAAATTGATTATTTGTCACTTTGGTGACAAATGACAGCAGCGCAACTACAGACATGAACTGTTTCCTGAGGGATTAACTGATCAATATCGTTTGGACCTGAGCTTGAAAGGATTAAACCGTGACATTAGTCATGAACTATTGCAATTTTTAAATAACAAAGATCTTTTTGAGTTCCGAAATCTATTGCAGCATGTATGTCCACATACACGTTACTGCAAGTAACTACGATAAGGTTTATATGTGATAAAACCAGTGTGGATATTACGATTTTGAGAAATCACTCTCTCACCCTTTATGAAATCAGATTGTTAGTAGTGTTTCTCCAGTGTTCGCTAAAACTGAATTTTTATGGGTTTTTTGGGTTTGTTTTTTTTCAAAAAAGGTGTTCCCTTTGAATTTGGGTGTAATTTATCAGAGCAAGATTCAATGACAACAGAATCTGTCCAAGTCGGGCATTATGTTCATGATGATAATCAATAGTTTACATATTTTATTTGACAGTAATGTGGTCTGTAGTCATTTGCATGTTAAACCATTACTGTCAGCACGTTTGAAAGTTATTCTATTGTTTCAGTGAGTAGAATAAACTGCTAATTTGTTTGTGTATTCATTATCCAATTTTCATGTTCATTCCCAAATATTCATGTGTGTCATGTTATTCTGATGAGGGATTCGTTGCAGCACTCTACGTGAGGTAAAGTGGCAGTGTCATTTATGTGTTACTGTGTAGCAGTAGCAATAACCAAGTCTCTGAAAATACTAAACATCCATTGCAAATGTGAACAATGCTTTCCACCTTTCGTTATGGTTTCAGCATGAGTGTGACAGGCAACAGGAGGTACACATAGCAGGAACGCAGGACGATGGTGAAGCAGGTGGGGCTGCTGTCAGCGGGCTGTCAGCCCTGGAACCATGATGTCTGTGACTCCAGTCATGACCGTTTTGCATACTGTGCTACTTTGGCGATATATGTCTACCAGGTGTGTCTGCTCTGGGCCCCTCACTCTTACTTCAAATGTGTGTGTCCTTTTACATAACTGCTACTCCATGTGAGATTGTGACCAGTCCTTTGATAATGTATAAATCAAAGATATTGCTGTAATATCATAAGGTTTCCCTCCTGCTTTCCCTAAGATTGAATCCGTGTGATAAATTTTGGCAGTCTCCTCTCTGTTTGCTGTGTCTGTCTTTTTTTTCCCTTAATCTCACCACTTCCTCACATCCCCTCCCCAGTTATCAATTACCAATTCCTGTCATCATAATCAGGTGATCAGTAGTGCTGATGGTCGCTCACATTATGCAGATTGGTAATCAGAGCTCAGTGATCGATCAATAATCAATTGTAATCGTTAATGCCATCCCAAGTCTCATGTGAGCAATAACAAGACACAACATAACATTGTACAAACGACACAGACACCCATTTATACCACAAGTAAGATGATCAAGGACAATTCCTGTTGAGACACACCCGAATATATTATTTACATTGCAGTTTTTCAAGTCAGGATGTCCTACTTTAACATGAAATAAATCATACTTTACAAAGTGTGATATTATGTTTAATTTTATTTTTTTATTAGTATTTTTAAATTAGTCTCTTGAGCCCATTGATAATCGCTGATGCAAGAGAATTTGATTGATTGACCAATTATTTGATCTGTGGCTCCAACAGTTGTGCTCAGTGTGCTTAAATCAGGATATCACTAAGATAACATGTATGGTGCCAAAACTATCATTTCCCCATTACTATTGATATTGCTCAGTCTATATTAATAAATCATTGTGTTAAAGATTCTGCAGGTAAGTCTGTATATAAGTTACAAGGTAGGTGAGTCAGACTGCACCAGTTTAGATAAAAAAAATTGATAATGCGGTTACTTGAATTATAAGGTTAGATAGCATGTTAAACAATGTGCAGCGTAGCAGTGAGCTTCTCATAAGTAATGTCTGCTTATGTCATTTGTATCTGGCTGAAATCAATTATCACAAGTAAAACATGAAACAGTCTGTTCTCATACCCATAAATCAGCTGTGTAGTTTGCACACAGTTTGATATCAGGGGTCAAATTGATATATGTCAGTGCAGTCTGTGCACACAATCTTGTGGCGTTTTAAGCAAGGCCAAGGTTACTGTGATGGGTCATAGGTAATAGTGTACAAGTTGAATTTGCGAGACACCTTGTAATTTGGAAAGTAGCTGGCACCAATAGGCATTGTCTGCTCAGTAAGCACAAACACTGTTGATATGTTACCTTTGTAACAAACAATCTTGTAGTCCTTATGGTATGAGCATTAAGAAGAAGAGGCACACTTTGTGTTTTAGAATTACGTAGCTGGATTGGCTAAAGGGACAACCCTTATTACAAAAAAGACAAATGCTTGATGTCCTGTTGTAATTGACAAATGTGTGACAAAAGTAGAAAGCTGACTTTTTAGAACTGGGTGCAAGCATTTAAGACCTTGGATAGAAAAAAGGTCCTGAATAGAGAATGCACTAAATGTCTGAATGCAGTGATATTTAACACTTGTAATGTACCAATGTGAATTCTCCACAATAACCATAGGGACAATCACTCCTGATACTTTGAAACCATAATGTTTGTCTCCTGGTGCAAGATGTGAGTAGCCTTGTCCCGATTCCTTGAAATCCCAGTGGGTCACAGTTATGATCATGAATGAGGCACTAATGAAGAACATAAAGGGCATGCTGGGCCAAGTGTCTAAGGCGCCAGGTGAGTGATCCAGTAAGCATGGTAAGCTTGAAGTGTCCGGGTCGAGCCCACCTGTGCCCAAGTGTAAAAACATGGGAGTCAGTTTTATGTGCAGACTCTTTCGGTGTTGTCACTACCCCTAGTGTGCAGTACACAACCCTGTGCACTTAACAGAACCCACAAATACGTGACCAGATGGTGGCCAGATGAATATGTGCAAACACCTATTTGTGGGTACAGCAACATGCAGTAATTTAGGACAAAGTATTGTGGGTATGTGTCTGTCACAGTCCATCCAGTTGTGAATGGGTACCTTACAAGGATGGGAAAGCCTTTAATGACTCCGTGCATCTAGTGAAGATGTATGATCCCCAGGGACTTGAGAATGATAATACGATGTGGTGTTGAGGTTGATCTGATGATCAAGGGGGAAAAGATGCAAGCACAAGTTGCATGAATATGTGTGCTATATAAATATCCTATGATATGATCACAGAGTTTAAAGCACTTTCAGATTCCACTGAATATGAAGAAAATGTACTGAAAATAAAGTATAGCAACTCATCTGTGTGTGGAAGTTCATTTTCAATTCATTTGGTATGTCGAAGAACAAAAAAAGCATAACATGGTGCAGCCAATATTTTAGCTGTGTAGCTGATTTACTCATTCATTCACCAGATGTGGAATTACAACAAAAGAAACCATAACATATGTTTTACGCAAGACACGTTTTAGTAATCATTTACAAACATAATGGAGTCTGTAGTATTCAGTGTGGTAACCTAGTGGTGTTCGCTCATCATGCAAAAGAGCCTGCTTTCACCCCCACATCTGTAAAATGGGTTCAGCCCATTTCTGGTGTTTCCCAATAGAGTATTGCTGGAATATTTCAAAAAGAGGCATAAAAGTAAACTCAGCCACTCTGTCCTTATTTTCTATATCTTGATTTAAATAATTATCATTATTGTTTTGTTATTACTATAATTATGATTTTTAGACATCAAATGACAACCAACCTTCATGGTGTTAATATTTCAGCTTGACAGACAATTCAACGAATTCAAGCTGGTGTCTATTATGTCAGAACACAAAAAGACCATCACAGCCTTCAGTTGGAACCCACGCAACCCAGACATCTTCGTCAGCTCAAGCGCTGACCACAAGCTCATCGTCTGGAACATTTCCGAACAGAAAGTGGTATCATTGTTGTCAAATACCAAAGAGGCCCCTTGCTCTGTAGGCTGGTGTCCATATGATACAGATATCATTTCCTTCATTTCATCCCGAGGGCCCATGTACTCCTGGAACTACAAGTTGGACAATGGGGTGACAGTGGTCAGGGAGGCACAGAGTTTCAACAGTGATGTTTGTCAGCTGCGGTGGCACCCCAAGAGTCTTGGCAAAGTGGTGTTTGGTCATGTGGATGGGAGCATATCAGTTTGTAACATAGGTAGACTTTCATCCTAGTCCTTTGGGGTTTCAGGGTAAAACAATTTGATGGGTTTTATAGCTTGTTTCAGATGCATGATCTGTTTTGAACATATCTGATGAAATTGTCAAGTACTTACAAGCATATTCCTCAGGGAGTTGAGAATGCTAAACAACTAACCAGTGCATTATGTGAGCAATTCTGAGTGTACTTTAGGGTGTTGATTTGTCTCATAATGATTATACACATTGTTAATTTTTGTTGCTTCCGCTGCTGCTGTTGCTGATGCAGATGCTTTTATTATATGTGGCATCTGTTTTCAGGTTCCAAAAGTAGGAAGCATGTGTTCAGGCCTGATGACCTGGAGGATTCAGAGGAAGTGGATCCTGTCACATCACTTGAGTGGGACCCGTTGTCTGCAGAGTACTTGCTGATGGCTAACCTCCACTATGGGGTGCGGCTGGTGGACACACAATCCCTGGTGGTCATCATGATGTTCCAGCTCCCTAGTGCTGCAGCTCACATTCAGACTCTATCTTGGGTCAGTGGGGCACCTGGCATGTTCCTTACAGGGGGTGAGTAGCGGTCTTGGATGTTCTTCCAGAGGGAGTTAGACATGTCACCTGGATGTCCCGGAAGTGGGAGTAGAACAAAGTATCTGGTATCTTACTACAAGGGAAAGTAAAACAGGATGCCTTTTGGTCCCAGAAAGGGCAAGTAGAACAGTGCATCGGGTTGTTCCTGAAGAAGGATGTATATGAGAGCACCTGCTTATTCCTTAAGGAAAGCAGAACACACCTTTAACATCATCCTTGTTTGGTGACAATAGAATGGGACACCTGCATGTTCCTAAACCTCAAAGAAATCTTTGCACAGGCTTGTTTCTTAATGTTCAGATTGGCATGGGCACATGCAGTGTATAAGTAGAAGCTATAAGCTTCAAGGAAAACTAGCCTACATTTTATGACATTACTGCTAGTTATGACTGCTGATGATGTTTCAATTACATGTCATGTAGATGAGTATAAGCAACAGCACCAACACTAACTTTGGCTTGATCATGTTCCCAGATTCCCACCATGGCACATTACGGATATGGAATGTCTCAAAAAGCACACCAATTGAAAATGTCCGCTTGAAGAAAACAGGGTTCCATGCCCTGCAGGTAGTCTACAACCCATACACAGAAACTAAAGAAGAGAATTCTTCACGAGAAAAGTTTATATCATCAACCAGTCAGGCTATGGCGCCGTCCAAGACCACCCAGTCTAACTTTGCCCTGCCCCCGGCCAGGCTGGTGTGTACATTCAAGGATGGGGGTGTCGGCTTATATGACCTAGGCAGGCGGAGGTGGAACTTCTTAAGAGATCAGGTATGTCAGTGCCAGGCTTTAACATAAATAACTTGAAATTGTGTAGAAAAATGCTCATGATGTTGATCGCAGGATTGTCTGATTCAGACTTATTTACAGATTGCCGCCAAACTAAAACCACTCACTCACTCACTCACTCACTCACTCACTCACTCACTCACTCACTCACTCACTCGCATAATTAAGAATAGAAAACTGAGAGTTCACCAAAATATTCAGAAAGAGTATCAAGTTACATCTGTAGTTGTAGTGAATGTATAATATAGTACTGTTAAGATATAGAACCTTTGTAGAGATCCAGGTTAAAGCTGGTGTTCAACCATCCATACTTGATGTTTACATGGCAGCTAGCATCATCATGTGGTAAGGCTCATTTACCTGTTGGTGTGGGATGATGGGGTAGGCACTTTCTCATCATGCCTGAGGTATGGGTTTGATCCCATCATGTATTGCCTGTACCTATTGTTCCCAACCATGATATTGCTGGAATATTGCTAAAAACAGAGTAAAACTTAACTCAGTCAGTCACTTATTGGTGCACATCATTGTCTTCTAACTGTGTGGAATATGCAAGTACTAATATATTTCAGGGACATATGGAGACGATATTTGACTGCAAGTTTAAACCAGATGATCCTGACAGGTTGGCCACCGCAAGTTTTGACGGAACAATCAAAGTGTGGGACATTAATACAATGAAAGCAGTGAGTAAGCAGTTGACATGCAGAGTTATGAGTGCAGGCTATGTTCTTCACTTAGGATCATATTGTATCTTATTACCAACTCTAGTTCTGTGTCAGAGAAAGAATGTTGTTTTATGACACAGTTATCAAAATCACAGCTCTGTCATCTCAGCCTAAGCATAAATCCACTGTTTTTGGTTATTATGAGACAAATCCATACTGTAACATACATCGTCATTGATAGCATATATTTATAGGTATAAAGCTTATAACACCAACCTTTTTTGGCATCTGGGAGAAAAGAGAGAGTTACACTAGCGGCAGAATCATTGTATGTGATGTCTTGAGTATGAGTGGCATTGCGACATCAACAACCATTCATCTTTGAGAAAAGGAATTCCTTTCATGAAAACTTCAGACATTCTGACAAAGGCACAGATGGTCCTGTTGTAAAAATCAAAAGTCACACTTTTCTCTCTGCAGAGTTGTGTACCTTGACACAACCACAAGGTATCAATCACAGTTTGCCCTGATTTTGTTTCTACGTTTGTCAGCACTATACCACTTAATGCAGTGGGGTGGTAGCCTAGTGGTTAAAGTGTTCGCTTGCCATGCCGAAGACTAGAGTTCGTTTACCCACATGCTTACAATTGGGAAAGCCCATTTCTGGTGTCAACTGCCATAATATTTCTGGAATATTGTTAAAAGCAGTGTAAAACTAAAGTGAAAAATTTCCACAAAGACCTTCATTACTTATGGCTTGTTTAAGCTAACATGCCATCTTGTGACTGGGATACTGTTGAATACGGTTTTAAAGCAAGCTCAACTCCTACCCCTGCCGACAATAATGTCTCTAACATGTATGACTCAAGTGTGTTTGTCTGCTAGGTGTTCTCGTCCGTTGGTAATGAGGGTGTGATATATCATATATCATGGGCCCCTGGAAACCTGGACTGTATAGCAGCGTGTACTTCCAAGAATGGGGTGTTCATATGGAACATCCGGAAAGGGAAGGTCATCAAGAGATTCAATGAGGTGATGAACTGTTTGTTTCTTTGTTTTAGAATGTAATTGTTGTTTACATCTTCAGTCACCAATACTCCTACTGTGTAGCAGGATCCTGTGTTTGGACCGGACTGTCCAGTGAGTGATACTATGAGGAATAATCAGTGAAAACTGACTGATGCTCTTTCAGCCTATTCCTGTTTTGATTATTTGCAGTGAATGATACTTGATACTGACATGATGCGGATTAAATATAACCAATTACTTGCTCCCTTTATCCCCCAATCACCATTTTCTCAACCTGTTTGTGGTGATATCATGTGACCTCATGCTTTCATGTCAAAGTGAAGAATTACTGTACCTGTGTCTAGGTAGGTTATTTTGTTTGCTTTCCATTAATCAAAGCAAATGATAAATCAAGTGTATGTTGTATGGCAGCATGGGAAGAACAGTGTGTACTCAGTCAGCTGGAGCCAGAAAGACTCCAAGAGGATAATGTCTTGTGGTGCTGATGGATATTGGTAAGATTTCACTTAAGAGAGACATGTCTCATAACATCAGAAAGCTGAGGAATGATAATGGCCAGGTATACATTAGTGATCACAGGTTAGAAAATATTATTGTCCACTGACTGAGTCAAGTGAATTTTCATTTTAGGCAGTCAAAATTAGTTCTTTGATTGGCTTTCTAGAAGTTGGAGGATGATAACAGAGATGGTATGCAGGATTATGTAAGCTGATTGGAAGATAATTGAAGATGTAACTGTACATTATCCCTTCTGTCCATCACCTCACTACTGGCTTTCCAATAGTGTCTTTATCACCTGTGTAAACACCTATGTACATCACTTCCTACTTGCTGCCCATCAACATCCTTAATCTCTTCTGTATGAAACCATGCACATCTTCTACCGGCTTCCAATGAACCTAATTAATCCTGAATACTGTATGTGTTATATACTTTATATGTCGAAACGTCACATACATGAAATAAAGAAGTTGTACATCCATAAATATCGTCCTTATCCTTAATCAGTAATCAGTATTGTCTGTCCCTATTTGTCTGTAAGCCAGTACATCATTTGGAGGTCAACATCTTTGGAGGTCCATCTTATAGTGCAAATTCTTGTCCTGTTACAGAGCTGTCTGGTAACAAAGAGTGTTTAGTGTGTCTAACTAGGTTGCTGTGTTTATTCCACTGACTCTGTTTTTACTTTTAATACTGCTGCATTAATCCTGAGTGAAACTGATAGGATAAAAACAACAGTTTGAATTCTTTGTTTTGAATGTATTGGATACATATCACCTAGCTTCCTCATACATCACAGACATGTAAACAGTGGGCTACCATTACTGTATTGTTTGTTTAGATCGTTACTTGTAATCATCATGGTCGCTGTAAATCCCTTTGCATTACAGTAAAGCAATGTGACTATCTTCATCTTGCATACCCATGTTGTGTCTGTGTTGCCAGCATTGTGCGGCAAGTGGATGGTCAGGTGGTACAGAAATACCGACATCCTGGGGCTGTGTTTGGTGGAGACTGGAGTCCTAACAACAAGTAGGTGTATACTCCTCAGTGAGCTGGGAATGAAGTAACTGTAAAGTAGGCACAAGCATGCTTTGTGAAGATGTGATGTCTTTTTTTAAGGTTTTGTTGTTGTTGTTGTTGTTGTTGCTGTTGTTGTTGCTGTTGTTGTTCTAATTATATCTATGGATTCTCCAGTCATTATATCAGCTTGTTTTTATCAAGTGAGTGAGTGAGTTTAGTTTTATACCACTTTTAGCAATATTCCAGCAATTTCATAGCGGATGATTCAGAAATGGGCTTCCCACATTGTACCCATGTGGAGAATTGAACCCATGTCTTCCACGTGACGTGTGGACTCTTTAGCCACTAGGCTACCCCACTGGCCCAGTTTTTATCAATAATGACATGGTTGTTTACTAGTTGCATTGTGACTTTCTTCAAGTAATATGTGTGGTTACATCTAAACATTCTCCTGTAAATCATATTGTCTTGCTGTTGTCATATGTACATGCTTAGTGATAGGGTTGTGTGTTAGTCGTTGACTTTGTTAAAACAACACAAGCATGATCAGTGTATGTATCGGGACATTCTCCTTTAACTCTTGTCCACTTGTTCTTCATAAGAGTGAGTAAGTGAATATGGTTTTATGCCGCTTTTAGTAATGTTCCAGAAATATCACGGCTGGAGGCTACCAGAAATGGACCTCACATGTTGTACCCATGTGTGTAATCAAACGTGTGCCTTTGGCATGATGTGTGAACACTCTAACCACTAGGCTACCCAGTTCTTTATAAGAAGCCATCTTTGTTGTATATGAATTTGATCTTTAGAGCTCTCAGATCTGTTAACGTTCCCCTTGGTTGTGCTGTTACAGAGATATACTGGCCACTGGTTGTGAAGACAAGTGTGTGAGAGTGTACTACCTGGCTACCAGCAGCGACCAGCCACTTCGGGTCTTCACAGGTACACTCACAGTATTCACACTCTGATGCATTGTGAATAATCACATCTGTGGTGCTCAACACCACCCAGTAGGACTCACACACACACATGATCAAGAACGCATACTCACACAGAGCCTTTCACAACATCAGCTTCATATAACGTTTACATATGTCACTATTATGAGGTAACATGAGACGTGACTTACCTGGATGCAAATATCTGCACCCGTGAAAATGCGGGTTATAATTGGTCTTCAGCAACCCATGCTTGTCATAATATCAAAAGAGGCAACTAACAGGATCGGATGGTCTGGCTCACTGACATATCATCGCAAATGCAGTCGTCAACCCACCTGCTGTTGATCACTGAATTGTCTGCTCCAGAGCTAATTATTAAAGATTGCTGCCATATAACCATATTGTTGCTGAATGCAAATCGGTCAGTGTGTCAGTCTTACATGTTGCTGACCTTGTTGTACATTTAGATGTATCTGCTGTTCCTTTCTTCAAGGACATACAGCGAAGGTGTTCCATGTGCGATGGTCGCCACTGAGAGAGGGGATTTTATGCAGTGGATCAGATGATGGGTAGGTTTATTACTCACCATATCACCTGACATACAAGTATGATGGTCTTAATTTAGGATTTCTTACTTGGATCGTATAGTGATTCCTCTGGAATTTTCAACTACAATAATATTCACAAACTTTCTGCAATATTAACCATATCTTGGATATTTACAGAAAAGTATGAGTTGTGTTCAATGAACATGCTAGATATTTTGAAGAACTATGTTTAATGTATCCACAGAAACTTGGTTTGCACTTGATTTGCACCAAAACTTTAACATTATGATATGTTTGTGTCAGCACAATACGGGTGTGGGACTACACACAGGAGCAGTGTATCAGTGTCCTGTGTGGACACACTGACCCCATCCGAGGTCTGCTGTGGAACACAGAGGTACCATACATGCTGATCTCTGGCAGCTGGGACTATTCAATACGGATCTGGGACACACGAGATGGAGCCTGTATAGACACAGTGTTGGACCATGGAGCTGATGTGTATGGTGAGTGAGTGAATGTGATCACCTATCTGAGCCTCCCCAGAAACACCAGTATGGGCTTAACATACATGTTCTAATGCATCCAGACTTATCAACTGAAATATAAATCCTTTTTGTTCCAGGTCTGACTTGTCATCCAGAGCGGCCTTTTTTGCTAGCTTCCTGTTCAAGGGATTCCACAGTGAGACTCTGGTCCTTGACCTCTCTCATTCAGCCAATAGAAATACACATACTAGCAGGGAAGCCAATCAGTGATGTTGTTGGTGTTTCAGGTAAAGAAACAGCATCATTGCAGACTTGACCTTAACAAAAACACATCAAGGGAGATAAATCTTCTGTAACACATATTGTATCTCCCTTTATGTAGGTGTAGAAAATGGGAGTTTCTGTGGATATTTATAACTGGATGAAGTTGCACCCTGTTTCTTTACTTTGAATGACACAAGAAACAACAAGTAATTTACATGTACGGTGCTGATGATTGTTACAGACTCTGCCATGTCGCTGGGAACGTCACCCATGTTGTCTGGGAGGGAATCAAAGGAACTGAGACAGCGCTTAGAAAACATGCCAGGGAACGCTATAGCCAATCAGATCAAGTTCTTCTCCAAGTTCTTTGCTGTAAGTGCAAGAAATACCCAGATACCTGTTGATATCATTTTTTTTTCAGTTAAATTGCAGAAAAGAATTTTGAGAAACAGAATCTGCCTGAATAATCTGAACTCATTGTTCATTCTAGATGCTTGAAAGTGTCCTCTGAGGGGAAATTTTAGCATCTGAAATGAAGGTAGAAATGTCTGTCCAAATTCATGCTAGACATTAGTGACACTGAAAACTGAAGTGCTTTGCTCGAAATACCAAATTACTAGTCACTGAATCACCATGTCATAGGACGTCAACAAATCTAAATTGTCTTGATCCTGAATGACATCCTAACATGCCATGTGTTCAGAGCCAGGAAAATACGATATATTCCATATATGCCAACAAAGACATGAAGTTGAACATTTGATGTGATCTCATGAAACAACATTGAATAAGTCTGAATGAGGTCAGAATGATATTTCAGCAACCAACCGGTACCAACAACTTGTGGGAGTTAGTGTCTGTTGTGATGGGGGCCACCAACACTCTGCTGTCTCCAGAATACAAGACAGGGATCATGCACAGCAAACACCTCACCATGTACAAGGCGGTCAGTTAAACTTTATGAATTTGGTCTTAGATGTAGGGTGGATGTACATGCCCAGTATGATGTTATTTGAATTTAATTATGTAAGGACACGAGTGCAAAAGCAAGTTTCTTCCTTTGACCAGAGACAAATAATGTTGTACTTAGACAATCGCTTTAGAACGATGTTCTGAAATACTTTGGATCAGTTCAACTTTGTTGGCAATTTGAAGCAATCAGTCAGAATCACAGCCTTCCCCTTTCTGCTGGCAACCCATGAAGGTCCAGGGTAGATTAGGTCTTCAGCAACCCATGCTTGCCACAAAAGACAACTATGCTTGTCAGTAATAGGCGACTAACAGGATTGGGTGCTCAGGCTTGCTAACTTGGCTGACACATCGTCAGTTCCCAAATGCGCTGATCAATGCTCATGCTATTGATCGCTGGATTGTTTGGACCAGTTTTGAATATTTACAGACCGCAGCCATGTAGCTGGAATATTGCCGAGTGTGTGTAAAACTAAACCCATTCAATCACTCACATATTGTGCTGGCAGTCTGATGCCCAGGAGCTGGAGATGGTGAAGATGTCTCGGCATGGTAGTGGTATCGGCGCCCCCAGCAAAGAGGAGTCTCTGAGGGAGGCAGCCGCTGTCCACATCAAGCTGGGCAACATCCAGCGCTACTGTGAGCTCATGGTGGAAGTGGGTGAGGTAAGTACAACATACAGAACTACATACAATAGGAAGTCAGTATCTATTTTGATGTGAAATGGAACTCAAGGAGTTACGTCTGTCTTGTGTATAGATATACTGTCGAATCATGCAAGGTCAGAGCAAATATAGAATGATGATGCCGGTAAATTGTTACAAAGGAAATTACTGTCTTTTTGTCTTGTTTTTGCATCTGTCATGAAGAACAAGTCTTTAAGAAGCACATAAAATGTATCTCCTGTAATGAGTGTCAAATATACAGCTCCAGTACATTTGTTGTTTCAGTGGCACAAGGCTCTCATTGCGGCTCCTGGTGTTTCCATGGCATACTGGAAATCTCTTGCTGGAAGGTGAGACATTGCATGCTAGTGTGAGACATTCTGTGACTGAATATGTCCGCTGAGGGAAGAGGGATTCTGGGCTATAATTTGTCCCTTGGAACCTCAGATGAAGGCAAGAGTTGACCATATAGAAAGGACTTTTCAGGATTGATAACTTGCTCAGGTGCTGTTATAATCTGGCAACATGGATCACTGTGTATAGTATTATCCTGGCTCAGGCAGTATCATTGTTCACAATATTGATCCTGTATTGTCTGTTCCAAGCTGGATCATTGCTCACAATATTGATCACTATATTGTCTGGCCCAGGTTTGGTTAATTACAGTCTACCCATTAAATTATGGGAATATTGCTGAATATGTCAACAACAAACTAATTAAAAATTACAGTTCTATTTTAAGTTCTATCATTCTGCTTATCAAGATATGCACAGTCTCTGATGTCTGAAGAGAAGGATGATGCTATCCCATTGCTGGTAGCAACCAGTAACAGTGAGGCACTTGTAGACTACTTGTCATCTCAAGGACAGATGATTGATGCATTACTGACCGCCCAGGCAGCCTGCGAAGGTTTCTACCCACAACATGTAGGGACGTCATCAGCACCTAGCTCTGCTGTCAATGGATGTGACTCACCCTCAGAAGATCAGCTCAGGTAGGAGAAGTTAGGATGCTCAGCTGACATTTTCTCATGATCAGTCAATTCTATATGCCGGCAGAATTAGGAGGTTCAGGAACTTCGACAGACTCAGGGCCTGTTTCTTCATGGAAGCGCCCCATGAAGGTCATGGGTTAGAATAGGCCTTCAGCAACCCATGCTTGCCATAAAGAGCGACTAAAACTAAACTCACCCACTCACTTCATGGAAGCTTTTGACTACATCTTTAATGGACTAAGCAGAGTAACGAGCTATTAATTGGAAAGGACTCAGTAAAAAATCATTATGTTTAAAATTTTAATTTTAATTTTAATTTTAATTTTAATGCATGGATGAGTTAGGCCCAAGTAATTCCCCTACTAAACTGCATATTACATTAAAACTAAGAGTTGTATTATGCTCAGATAGATACGTAGCATGTTCTTCCTTAATTCATTTTAAAATTTTGACCTCTATGAAGAGCAACTGATTGTCTGAGAGAAATACAGTATGATGTTGAATGTCTGAATTAACATTCCTGTTCCAGCCTGGTGCGCCATGCCACCACCCAGCTAGCCAAGTGGTACTACAACAACGGTCTTCCAATCTTAGCGGCCTGCTGCCATATGGCTGTGGATGACTGCCAGGTACTGTTGCATCATAGAGTGATCCAACCAGATCTGGGTTAGAATTAGTCTTCAGGAATCCATGCTTGTCATAAGAGGTGACTAACGGGATCCAGTGATCAGACTCGCTGACTTTTTGGACAAATGTCATCCTATCTCAGTTGTGTAGATATATGCTCATGCTGTTGATCACTGGATTGTCTGGTTCAGACTCTGTTATTTACAGGTTGCTGCCATATAGCTGGAATATTGCGGAGTGCAGTGTAATACAAGAAACCAACCAGCCAATCATAGCTGATCATATAGTACTTGCTACTGCCATGCCTGGGATTATGCTTTCCTCTTGGCTTAAAGTCAGTACTGTGTTTGAGGGTATTGCTGATGTTAAAGTGGGTGAATATGATTTGTATAACTCAAGACTAGATCAAGCAGCCACACATATATCTGCACCACATGTACCCACGCAGAGAATGCCAATAGTCCTTGACTCCATTTCTACTTACCACATATATTGCAAACTCTGGCAGTTGGTTTAGGAATTTGTGAAGTCATCCAACCTTTAAGTCTTCTTCTGGATCCCATGTTAGTAATGGTTGCTAGCAAACTAATTTCTATTCTTAATGCAACAGAGAAATCTCATTTATGTTTCATCCTGGTGTACATATGCTCCTATTTGTAAAGACTATAATTCTAAGTAAAAATCCACAGACAAGTAAATATTAGTCCACTAGAAAGTCTTGACAGTGTTATAGCTTGTACCAACAGATGATCACTTCATCTCCTTGTTCTGTACATAACATTTCTGTTATGACCCATTTCAGAGTGCCATGTCAAAACTTATCCAAGGCAACGAACTAGAACTTGCAGTTGGGGTGGGCACATTCCTCCATTCAACACCACAGCACCTCTCTGTAGCCACAGAGCTCCTCTCTCGACGATGTGAGGCACTGGGAAAATGGTAGGTGAAAGTTATGTGCACATATATTAGCTCTGTTAGCCTGTCAAGTGTCATGGAATCCCTTGTAATGTGTTTGTGTAATCACGGAAGGGTATCTGAAAGCTTACTTCAGCACAGCCCTGTCAGGATCCTTACTGCCATTGTCTTTTCATGGATTTATTAGGCGGGCAGTAGGGCTGCAACATGTCTCTGTTGAGGTGACTATCACACATATCACAAATGTTGGGTAAGAGTGAGTGGTTTTTTTGTTGATTTTAGCAATATTCAAGCAATACAGCAGGGACATCAGAAATGGGCTTCACACATTGTACCCATGTAATGATCAAACCCATTTTTCTGGCATGAGGAGCCAGTGGTTTAACCATTATGCAACCAGACCACAACTATTGGGTAAAAATTACAACAACAAGTCAGCAGTATACCATGCCATTTAGAAAGTGGTCAAATGAGATTACCACTTGGCTGACTTCCATTTTGTGGATGCCTCAATAGCTGGCAATTAGCTACCTGACTCTGAGGGTCTGGGTTCAAATCCCAGACGGGACTCAACTCAACAATAGTACTAGAGTCTGTACTTTGCTGAGAAAGTGTAATCGCAAATATCATGTGTTTAACAAGTTATTAGTTGATATATTATCTATAATATGTAGTGAAACAATACCAAAATATTTTCTTTGGCATGTTTTGATCATGTTGACAAAGTTAATATACCAGACTACTGTCTACTTGAATATGTAAGAGTGTTCACTATATTCCTGGCTTGGATATTTTTCTTTTGCATGTCTCACTATGATGAATATACCTAAAATTCAGTAGAAACAACTTTTTATAAAATCATGAATGTTTGATTCATTCAAGTAATCATAAATTAACAAACTGAATTTGTGAAGGGATACTGTTAGATTCACCAAATTCACAAGTGAATTGTATCGGCTGTAGTTGGCAGTGTATCTGCTTTGTTTAGTATCGCAATGGGTATGGACAAGTAATTCATACGATAATGTTCACTGAAGTGATTTGAAAGGGGAGACATGTGGTATGTTGTACACATGCCAGGTATTGGTCAGAACTGAAAATTCCTTGTGGTATCTCCAGTGGTACCTGTTCATTTAAAACTGTCAAGATGAAGAGTGTAGTTATACACGTTATATTAGATCCCTTCTCATAAGCAACCATTCAGTTGTAGGAAGTATGTATTGGCATTAAGACTGGACTTACCTTGCTAGGGATCTTGGTGTGGAGCTGTTGAAGACTCTTCCAGATAGTGACCTGCTGTTGGCGAAGCTGTGCGCTCGCTGTGCAGCCAGTATGGATGAGATCAACTTATTACACAAAGCTGTGAGTTAACAGTACAGAAACGTTGTTACATTTTCACAGGGAAATACTTGATTAAGACCAACACTTTAAGTTCATTATCTGCAGTGCTACAAATCGATTATATATATATTCTCTTTATTCTTAAAGTTTCCTCAGAATTTCAATCAAATAATGAACTTGGATGCCAAAGAAGCCTTTTTAAAGGGTTGTATTGCTGCATGACTAGGCAATTCTGGATTATGTATAATGAACCAACTATTTTGTGTGAACCACTTATTCATGGTTCACTGACTGCCATAGATGCATAGGGTGCAAAGGGTGTATGAATGATCTGAATGAATGCTTTACCCCATGCAAAAATTTATACCCCACTTTGGCAACATACCACCATGCATACATGGTAATGTTTTTAAAGGTGACATGACTCAATCAGACAAAAACCTTCTTACACTGAGCTAGGATAATATAGGTTTATATACACACCACATGCTCCTCTTCTGTAGGCTGGTTTCCCCACAATGGATGGCTGTCTGAGGGAGGCTGAGAAACTGAAAACCAAGATTGACTTTTTTAACTGTGTCAAGTACTATCTTATGTCCACCACACCAGAAGCTGGATTAGATGTCGGTCTAGGACATATCAGAAGTGAGTACTTTGTGGTATAAGGTTAACAGAGATAGTCGATGTATGGCTAGTGTTTTACAGCAGATGTGCTCTGGGAGGAATCATAATGGATAATGGTGAATGCTATCTGTTGCAGGTTGTATGGGGAAAGCAGACTGGACAGCCAGTGACGTCTTTGACCTCCTGCAGTTGCTTGGGTGTATGAAGACTGAAAAACTGCAGCAACAGAAATGTGAAAAGTAGGTCCCATCTCACAGAGCAAAGCTGATGTCAGTCATGGGGTAGATGGAATGACGCTAAGCAATAAATGTGATAAAAGCTAGACCTGTAAAATTATGTGACCAAGTTATTGTCACCTTTGATGCTGCATTGTCAAAAAGAAAAAAATAGCTGATTCCTATTGATGATCTCCATTTTTGATTCATCAAGTAACATATGTTTCAGGAAGCGACTTGAGCTACTTGTCTACAGTGCTTACATTGGTGGGTTGGTTGCCATTAGGAGGAAGTACACCCCCATTGTTTCAGCTCTGTTCTCTCATGCTATGTGAGTAAACCTTTCACTGGGTGGTGGCCTGGATGTTTAGCACCACAGTCAGCAATGTTCCAGCTTTATGGTGGTGGTCTATAAATAACAGAGTCTGGACCAGACAATCCTGGCATCAGCAGCATGTGCCTCAATGCCACAGTTTGGATACAATGATGTGTCCACCCAGTCAGCGAGCCTGACCACCCAACCCCAGTAGTCACCTATTATATGACAAACATGGGTTGCTGACGACCAGTTCTGACCCAGGTGTCCTTTCCTAGTGACAGAGGAATTGGGTGGCAGCCTGGTGGTAAGAGGCACTGCAGTCTGCTCAGGTGGTTCAGTCATCTATGTCAGGATCTGGTTCTGGGTTTGAATCCCTGGTTATGTAAATAGCAATCAGCAGCCTGTTAGCTGCTCTGGCTCTGCATCTTCTGACATTACAGCCAAGACATAACTGTAATAATCTTGGTTTTAAGGATAAACTTCAAATTTGGGTCATATATTGGTTAGCAACATTCCGTGTTGGATTCAAGATACAGTCTCGTTTATCTGACATCATCTGTTGCACAGCAAATTGTTGGATTAACGAGGATGTTGGACCAATAATTGAGACTAAATTACCTTTATTCAGTTTGTTACCCTCAAAAGCGTTGGATAAAGCTGATTGTTGGATAAATGGAGGTCGTTTAAGTGACTTGATTGTATGTATTTATCCGACAGAGATCTGATGTCCAAGGAAAGGTTGGACCTCCCCTTTACAGAGGCTGACTTGACCTCGGCACTACAGACATGGAAAGATGCTCAGTGTGGTACTGGACAAACTGACCTCAGGTAGAGGGCCTGTGTAATTGCTAGCACTGTAATCCTGGCTCATCCTGATCATGTATTACCAAAATACATGAAAGTATATGTTCACAGAATTAGCTCACACTTGGTAGCTATCTTATCATTAATATGCATATACGTTACTTTACATTACAGTGTTGCTAGCAGTGATCATGACTTACATATTCATCACATTACAATTACGAATACATTAAGTCACATATACATTAAATTAGCTTTCTCAAAGTTTTAGATAAAGTTTTACACCATTTCTGAAGTCTTCAGTTGTCTAATAGACAGATCTCCAAACGTTCATGAACTGAAGGTTCTTGCCTTTGAATTGGGATCTTTGGGAAATGGACTACAATTATCAGCAAGAAAAGCAAGATTTGTGTGGGTGTCAACTTATTTATTGTGAATTACACGATGTGTATGCTTGCTCCTTGGTGTGCTTAAAGTAATGACAAATTCACAAGGGCACTCACGATGTACATCAGTGTTCCTGTTGATATCATTAGACTCGCTTTAGTTTCTATTTTATCATATTTGATATTGTCTATTTTGACAGAGACGTAAATGCTCAGGGTGCATATGAGTTGTTGATGAGACGTGTTGGCAGTGAAATGTATGTGATAGAATCTGGCCCTGACTGTGTTGCAAGCTCTCAGCTTCCATCTCACTCTGATGTGCACATCTCATGTCTCACCGGACAAAGGGTACAGGTTAGTGCAGCTGTCACCATGTGCAATACAGCCATTGTCCATAATGGTTCTCCAGCATTTGATTCTTGTTCCATGGTTCCCCCAATATCCACTGTGTGTTATTCTTTGAGCTGTTCACAGGTGTTCTTTAAGGTTATGACCCCAAGGAGAGGTAATACAGACCCTTAAGACATTATACTGGTTGATACCTTTCAGTTTACAGCATCAAGACTATTTGATTCTGTTTAAGGAGAAGCTGTGTGCCAGGCCATTTGCTTACAGTTTTATTTACCTCACACATAAATGTCCTTTTCTGATTGGCTGAGTGCTCTTTAAATATTTTCAGTGTACCCTACTTATAAGCAAGTAACATTTCAATGTACCCTGCTAGGAAGGCTGAATTCATTTGGTGCTTTGTGTTAGTAATTCTTTATCTCTAATAACATTGAACCATGTATGATGAATGGAAATTACCAATGTTTGCAGAATGCAAATCAGTGGAGGAGAGACAACTCTAAATATGTGTTTCTTGTTTGCAAAATCTGGCAATGAATACAAAAAGTTTTTAATGGGTGCTTGAATTAATTCAGAAATAACATAGAGGTGTTCAGCATGATAAATGCGTTGTTCAATGGTCCCTGAGTGCCTGTGGGTTGATGTACCCTCCATGTTTGTTTATGTTCCATGAACCTGACGGGCCATTCTCCCTTCCATGATTGACATGCAACATAGGAAATTTCTGTACATCCTATGCGAGTCAGTTATTTGAGATAAAGAATCATTAAAATGAAGTACCAAGTGAAGTCTTACAGTTCAGCATTCGTAATTTGTTGGGTAACGTAGAATATATTGTTGTTTAACCCTAATTCAGCTTAGAATTGTTTGTGTGATGTTTTCTTCTCTCTCATATTAATATTTTCCCTGTATCAGTGACTATAGTGCATTTGGCTCTAAAGCGGATGAATGAATTGCAACCCAACTTGAAAACTAATAAACATATAATACTCAGTGAAACACTGATTATTAGGGTTTGAGTTAGATTACAATATTCATCATCCACTTTTGAGCCAAACAGACTGACTGCAGTGAACAATATTTACTAAGCATGTAGAAAATAGGATCTGCATGTGCAGTCATTGTCAATGTCTGTCGAATATTTTCCTCCGAACACATTGCAGTACAGGTACCTGTATCATTAAATATATATCTCAATACATTCTGTAGCCAATATGCAGCCTATTGTTTACTTTAACATGATTGTTTACCTAAACATGTAAAATGTCTCCAGACGATCTCATTTTGTTTTGTGAAACAGACTGTGTTGTTTTTCAGGGTCTAGCCTTCTTCTTGGAAGATGGGCAGTCAGCACTGTCGGTGAATGAAGCACTGATGTGGGCCAAAGTTAACCCCTTCTCACCTCTTGGATCAGGGATAAGGATTAACCCTTTCTGAGAACATCACCAAGTCAGCATACAGTGTGTTGATAGCTTCATGTGGAACAAATGTTCAGGGCCTAGATTATCAAAGCTCTCTAGCGCTAGCGTAAGTTAATGTTAATGTGTGCCTCTTACCACTATCTTAGTGCTATGAGAGCTTCGAAATCTGGGCCCTGAACAATAGTATGAAATTTTTTCTTACTTTGCATGTACTTATTTGAGTTCTACACATATATGCCAAATCATGCATAATGTTATATCTGTACAGTTGTTTCTGTTAATGCAGGTGTTACGTTGCTTTTGTACTTTAACTGCCGACATAGAATATCATACAAAAGTTTTGAAAATGAAATTAAATGGAGCCTCTGCTATGTACTCAGGAGATAGACCTGATGTTTGATTGAGCTTGTGTTGGGGAACTAAAGTGGCTCGTCAGGAACGCTATGATGCCAGATTATGATTATCCTTTGTGATAGCTGGAACTTCCAAGATAAGAGAATGTGATAAAAAACTAAATCAAAGTTGTTCAGATTTGATCTTTTCTTGTGTGGTGTCCAGTTAACCAAGTCAAAGTGTGTGAGGGTATTTTAGGTGAGGTTCCTTTTAAAGTGCCATGTTGTTCAAACTGATGATTTGGTATCTCATTCTGATTGTTAAGGCTTGAATCCTGGATAGGACTCAAACCCAAATACAAGAATCTGTACTCTACTGATAAAGTGTCACCCGAAGTATAAGAAATGTTGAATGATTTTGTTCATGCATACATTGTTGTTCTGTGATTTACATGTCCGTCCAAACTTTTTGCTTGAAAAAATTACTATGAAGTTGTTACATGTTATACATTGAGAAAAGATCTGACTGTTTGTGTTGATAACTACAAATGTGTAACATAACTGTCTCCATTGTGTTTCGTTTGAACATTGAAAGGGTCACTGATGATTCTATACACCTATTAAAGCTCATCTGTCTGAAGTCTGAGACTGTGTTATCCATGACGTTTGTATTCTTCAGTAGCCCTGAACAATTAAAGGTGTATGATTTGGGCAAGGTGAATAAACATGCTGATAGACAGCATGCTCCATTTATTAAAACATGGTTGGAGTTTTGAAATAATATAGCATTTGTGTGTTTTACCAGAAAATATAGAGTTTGCAACTTTTGTCCAGTAATAAAATTTTATTTGGTCAGCTATGATCAGAGATTAATTGCTGTGACATAAAAATGTCCAGAACATTCTGTAAAACTGCCAAATTTGGATTAGAAGTTTAGCACAGACCATGCTTAGCATCAGTCCCCTTTACTTATATATCCACTTCAAACTCCAGATGCATATACTGAGGGAAAAGAAAAAGGGATCACATGAATGCAGAAGTGTTCCTTTATATTTTTTTTCCAGGCTTTTTCACAAGGTTTGTATGCGATACAAAGTTTGTGAAGAGACCTTGGAAAAAAAATACAGGACCCTATCATAGATATTGCAATATTAAAAAGAAACAAAAATCTTCTTTTTGTTTTTGTTTTTGTGATATAGTTTATTTTGTTAGTTATCCTGGAAAATATGCTTGAAGATTTTTTTCTATAGTTATCATCATGGAAATATACCCAGCATGTTTTGAATACTTGTGTCACCAATCATCAAATTTCAAGTCTTCTTCACAATTTGATTAGACCAGATTATGAAACTTGTCTATCAGTGTTTTTCATTGTGATTCATGGTGTGTTTTACTTTGTTTGTTTGTTTGTTTGTTTGTTTGTTTGTTTGTTTGTTTGTTTGTTTGTTTGTTTGTAATGACCAGATCAGAAATGACTTCAACTGATTGTGTCACAGGAGGGTAAATGTTATACCAATATGTACATGAATATTGTTATGTATCAGAAATAAGTTGTTGTTTCTATATTTTGAACAGATGTATTCATATATAATGATTGTCGAGTGATAACAGCAGAAGCCATATTTTCAGTGGTTAAGGTTCAGATGAAGAGCTACATGTGAAAAAAGATTGCTCACTCTGTGTGGCTCTGATTGGGAAAAGAAGCCACTCACAGCATGGTTGTATTGACATAAAATAGAAAAATGTGATTTTATCTCCTTTTCCAAATATGTGATAAAATCACATTTAATAAAACAGTTGTTTAACTAACTATCGTTAAAGTATTGACACAGTTCACTGTTTATTGCTGAGGGAGGAGTGCAGAGAAAGGCACAGCCAGGTGTTCACAAATGCTCAGAAAGTTATTCATTCATTAAACTGTGCTCTCTCCATGCTTTCTTGCACACCTGGCTGTCCCGTTCTCCCTCATAACAAATAGTGAACTGTGTCAATATTTTAATGATGGTTTGCTAAAGAACTTTTTATTTTAAGGAAAAATATTCTTTGAAAACCTCACGGAGTGGGTATGTTGTTCTGATTGTGATCATCGTTTCATTGAGTATGTTATGTTTATTAGTTTTCCAGTCTAAGTAAACTTAGTCTCAGTGTATTTTCGTTACACTCCACCACTGAGTCTAACAAAACCTAGTAGAAGGTCGCATCAGGTAACCTTTGAGCTACTTATAACCGTCCAATCAAACGCGAGACGGTTAAATAGATTGAACCAATCAAACAACGACTACTATTTAGGGATCGGAGGGACTTTCAAAATATTCAGGGTACCGACACAGATCTCTCCACATACAAAAATCTGTATATAACACAGTTATCTGACCAGCTGTATATAGGCTTTGGGGGTTCTGTTGACATGGTTACCATTAGCAAATATTTCCGCAAGATGACATCCTTGAATATTGCCAAAAACACTATTTTCAGGGACTGTTTACTCACCGTTGTCATGGTTGTAACATGCGCCATGTGCATCACCCAGAAGGGATTGTACACTATATAGCATTCAGAATCGTTCGGGTACAAACCCTTTCGAGATAAAAAGTTCAAAAGGTATGTGCGAATGTCCACTTTCGCGATTTGGTAAGCTGTGTTCTGATTGGTCAAACTCAAAGGTTACCTGACACGACCTCCCATAAGGTTTTGTTAGACTCAGTGGTGGAGTGTAACGAAAAGTACTGAGGATAAGTTTACTTAGACTGATTAGTTTTCGAGCTAGACTGCAATTCATCGGTCCACTTTTCAGCCAGATGGGCTATATGTTAGGCCATGATTTTGGTGATGATCTGTGTCACAAAAAGTTTTGGTGGTACGTTGTGATTTTGTAATGCAGAATGGAGTTTTTGTTTTTGACATTTAGTACTTTTGATTCTGTGACTGGAAAATGTTCTAGATAGATCAGGCTGTGATATGGCTTCTGCAATGGATGAGTTCTTGCATGTTAGACTTTTGAAAACATTTGTCCTCTCACAAGAGTTTGGGGGACAGTTTAATGTACCATGTAATACTGAACATAAGCACAGCCATCCATGAATGTGTGTTTCTTGTTTGTGTGCACATAGAATCTCTTCTATGCAGACCAAAGCTTTAAGACAACTCCCTTCAAAGGGTGTAGCAGTTATGGGAGATGTAATACTAAGCCCTTCTCACACAGAGATCTTCTGGATTAACGTTAAACATACACATGTAAACATTAACTCTAGTTTCAAATCGTAGGATATCACATTGGTTCCTGTTGTTTCTAGCACAGAGCTTAAGTAGAGAGATTAAATTACCTATTGTTAAACCTTCTGAATAAAACTCATATAAGATCACTAAAATCTTGTGTTGTACATTTGATCTGCTTTTCAAGATTGGAAGCAAACATAGCATATTTACTGCAATAGTTTTCCTGTGCATGTCACAGATTTTATTCACAGAAAATAAAATGGACTTATAATGACCTAGTGTTATCAATATGTGAACAGGGTCTTTTGGCAAATGCAGAATTTCTTGAAATGAGTTCAACCTACTAGGTTTGGGTTTATTTATAAGTGGTCCAATTTTCTAACCAGAGCACCCAATTTGCTTACTTTCACTCTCAGGATTTAGAGTGAATACACAGGAGAGGTATTTCTTTACAAGGTTGGAATTACCTTGTCACATACAGTGATGCTATTCATCATTATCTACATAGTAGAACTGTGATGTTTGTAATTTCATAGATCACCAACAAGATGGGTATTGCAACTCTTTTGACATGATATTTTAACAATACAGGGTAGAAAATATTTATGATAATGAATGAATTACTGGTCAATGTCGATATCTGGCCCGGAGAAATTTTATGTTAAGATAAGTAATGCCAGTACCACCTTAGTTATGCCAACTTTGCTATACTTTAAAAAGACTTTCTTTTCCTTTATAGGTTTGTCTGCTTCTTTGCAATATGTATCGGACAATAGCTCATGAAGATAAGGAAACAAAGGTTTCATTTACACATGTATACCTGTAATATTTTATTAGATAGGAAAGTAGGAGACATTAAGATAAATGTCAAACTCACTCATTCACTAATGAGTTGGGGTGTTTTTTAATTTATTTTGGATTGTTGAATTAACAAAACTCTTTATTTTTCACATAGTTTTTTGTTGTTGGAAATAGTAAGAGGAAAGCCATGAAACAGAAAATCAGAGGTAGAAATATAAACTACCAATCTACAAGAATGTAAAGATTTAATAGATAAGACCCAGGACTTGTCCAATTTTTTGTTACCATTACTTTCCAGAAGAATGTAGGATTGTCAGCAGAGTTTGTGGTCAAGAAAGTTATAGCAAGATATCTGTATCTACCCAAACATTGATTTTTTTTAATTGTTTACACTTTGAATGAACTCCTTGGGGTCACATGATGCAACATGTGTTGATGCTCATGTCCTTTCTGTTGTCTTCAGTTCACCTCTGAACCTTCTCAGAGCTGGTAATTAATTTTGGAAGTGTGACTTCTAAAATCTGTTGTGGTGTTACATTTTTTAGTTCATCATTTAAACTTCTGATGGTTTATGTATGCCCTGATTATGCATGACAAAATCATGTGACTTTTGAATCTAGTCAATGTATGATTTCACTCTTTTTCACTACCTATCCCATCTGCAACCAAGTGAATCAATCAGGTTGCCCTAGGAAAATATAGCTGTTGTTCTTATGGACAACTTCATGTTAACTGTCACTTTTATTCTTATGTGTATTTTGTTTTCTGCTTGGCAACATCACGTGTATGTATTGCACAATTAAGTCCATCCTTCCATGAATTGTCACAAGACTGTTTACAGTATGTAGTCTATGTGACTGATTAATGAACATGAAAACAGACTTGTTTACATCTTTTGGGTTCTGGTAATGTATTCACCTGATAACACGATATGACAAACAATGATATATGTAAACAGACACAAACATTTTTAACATATATTTGACTCCTGGGACTAGGAATACTTCAGAGATATTCAAATGACATATTGTTACTAAGATACATTATGCATATTTGCTGTTCATCATCCTCAAAAAATGGGCACAACTTGTAGATAGAAATAACGTTTTTGTATGTGACAGGACTGAAAAATTGCACTAAACAGCATATTAATTATTTAATGATTCCAAAATGGACTGCCAAACAGACAAGAAAGCTGAATTCATGCTGAATTTGCAGAATGAGTTGTGAATTTACAGAGGCTTAACTGTAGTCACCCACCTAACGATTTGATGTAGAAATCTATTGTAGTATGTGTCATCTGGGCTACAGGGAAAGTACAATTTATTGGTGTTTAGATATCGTTAGTTCTGATCCAACGCCGTCCATATTTTATGTCTAAAAAATTATGTAATTAGAAACTATTTTATGTAAATAGAACACTTCATCACATTCCAAACTGCAGAACCTCTGAAGATGCCGTTAACTATTTGTATAGATTGATGTAATAAAATTCTACGTCAGTAATTGTTTTGTCTTCATTTATGATCACACCATTTCATTAACTGCTCTTCTCAAGTGTTTTGGACAATGGGGTCTTCGTCACCCGCATCACCTATGACTGCCTGTGATGTATGCAGTAGCCGACCTGATTATTTACAGACTGCCACCATGTGATTAGAGAATACCACTTACAAATACTAGTATATACAAACAGGTCTCTTTCTGCTATACTCGAGCCCTTTTCATTGTAATAAAAGGTTGACTCATATGCATTGAGTTTAATATTTTGAATTCTCATTTACCAAAAGCATAGTTACATTGAAAACAATTTAAACATTTGTGTTGTATTTTTACACATTTATTCAGAATCATGCAATGTACAGTGTGCAACATCAATGATTGTTATTTACAATGTCTGTCTGTCTACAATTTTATATACAGGTTTACAATATCCACATGTAGGCTTCTCCATAAGTACTACGGCCATTTATACATTTTTACAAATAGATTGCAAGAAACAGAATATTTTTCTAAAAATAATGAACAAAAATCACAGAAACAGCGAAAAAGTTAGTGATTTTAGAATTGATAACGAATACAACTTTTTCTTGCAGCTGTTTGTCAGTAGTAAGTTTTATGAGCCAAATAGCGAAAGTTGCTTGTTGAATGGTAATATCCCAAAGTTTGACATCCGGTTTCTGACAAAAGCTGACAGTTTCTCTCCATCACAAAGACTGACTAGTAGCCCTGGATGGGCATATTGTAGAATGCCGATTTGTCCACTTGATTCACTTGGATTTCCTTGAAGTGGACACTTGGCTCTCGTGCCATTGACTGGACATTTGAAGTATCAGCTGAAACATCATCAAAATTAGCAACTGCAACAACATTCATATCATTATAACAAGATTGTTTTGCTTTAGAATGAGTGAATACTGTTTTGCAGCACTTTTACTGATATTCCAGCCATATCACAACAGGGGACACCAGAAATGTGCTTCACAACTTTAACCCATGTCACAAATCGAACCACAATTTAACCACCCTTTTGTGGTTTTAAGTGTGTTTTCATATGAAACACTTGGACAAGAGCCAAGAAAAGACTCTGACTATGTCACAATATTCTGCAGAATACAGTAATGCAATTTCAGCATTAACGCAATATTTTCTAGGCAAAAGATATATCTCCTGCAACAGCCAGTTGAGGACAAGAACTTCATAGATCGACTTACCATCACATCAGCATGGTATGATTAAGATCTACTTGGTTCAACTTACTGTGTTCCCGCACAGGCATATGTTCATTGTCTTCCAAAGCTTGACTTGCATCAGACTTCTCCTTCAGTGGAGGTGGTGGTCTGCGTAGACTTTTTTCACCAATAGTTGGTTTGACATTAAATCTTTGTGGATCTTCATATCTTTCCACCCGTCGGTGATCGATGTGATCATTAATTATTTTCTGTGCCTGGAAAGACATTAGGTTCGCACCACATTAAAAATATAAATTCCATTATGGAACAAATAGTACTGTAAATAACTAGAAAAAGCCGATCTTTCAAATGTGAAGACTTACTTAAAACACTCACAATATGATATGCATATATATATATGGTTACACTGAAAATGAATTTCTCTACTAACTTGGGAAAACAAACTGCATGGGGACCATGCATCGAATTGGTAAAGAGCATCTGCAAATATTGTGCATGTGAAAAGCTATGTTTTGGTTTAAAGTTTTGTTAAGAATTTGATTTTCTACAGATTTTCGCCATTTTCTGAACTCATGACAATAATCTTTTTAACTTTACAAATTTGTTTTACCATAGATCAGTTCATGTGTAAACAGTGCCTTTAAACAGAATGAAATACTTTGCAAAATCTAGTTTAGAACTCTTGACTGAAAGAAATAGTCATATTTACACTACTGAGTCTAATCTTTTGATGGATAATATAGATAAGCCATGGTCCTAACTTTACCCTTAAAATCAGTACCAAAATAATATGTTCCATACACAACAGAACCACCAACCATCATTTATATTCTCGTTGTAATAAGTCTTTGGAAATAGAGTGTTGACAAATCCATATTAAATTTTACAAGTAAATCCTGTTGATACACCATCTAATAACAAAACATGTTCTTTGCATACCTAGATTTATGTTCATCATCAGATAAACATTATTAATTTTAATCAAAATGTCATTAGTAATGTTTATATCAAAGACATGGGCCCGTGAAGATCCAGTTTAGAATTATCTTCATTTACCCATGCTTGTCGTAAGAAGCACCTAACAGGATTGGCTGGTCAAGGTCGCAGTGTTTTGCTTGACACATGTCATTGTATCCCAATTACATAGATCAATGCTCATGCTACTGATCACTGGATTCTCTCGTCCAGACTTGATTATTTACAGATCACCACCATAGAGCTGGAAAACTGATGAGTGAGGCGCTAAACATTAAACAACCAACCATCCAACCAACCATGAAAAGACATGGAGGGGAAATTCTATGATGATCCAAAATCATTCTTCAGTGTTTTTTCAGTTTGTAAACATTTATAACTAATGTCTCGATCAACCAGCTTCAGTTGCAGAAAACTGTGTTGCAATTTGATTTTGACATCATCTCATTACAATGGTCATAATTAGCATTGCGTTGGAATGTTACTATTTTCTAGAAGATGCTGCTGAAGCTCCCCCATGTTATATTTCCTATGGAAGCTAGTTTGATGCAATGTGCTCATCTGAAAAAAATGATTTGCTCAATGATCCCTCATGCGAGAATACAAAGAGCAACAAACCTTTTGTGCACTGAGTATGAGGTCCTGATCGGCCATGATTTCTGTGATACGTAGATTATTTTTGATGGACTTAGAGGCTGTGGATCTGGCATGCATAGGCAGCTTGCTCTGGTAGGCCTTGTCAGTGAAGTCAACTTCCACTTCTGATGGGACTTTTTTCACTCTGAAAAAATATGACAGATTCATTTCAGCATCTAGATTAAGTCAAATAAACAATGAAAGTGGCCCTGTGATCAGGTAGGACTGATACATGCGATTGCTGAATTGACCAAAGAAATTGATCAGGGTCCAGTATGCACTAGTTAGGTTGGTTGGTTGTTCAATGCTGTACAAGCAATATTCCAGCTATAAGGCGGCAGTCTGTAAGGTCTCTGTGCTAAACCCCCAACTGACCAGATTAATTACTTGACCACAAGGGTTGTCAATGACCTTCATATGTTTTGTTTGTTTGATCGCTGTTTAACGTCACACTCTACAACATTCCAGATGTATGGTTGCAGCCTGTACATAAGCAGGTCTGGACCAGAAGATCTACTGATCAATAGCATGAGCATCGGTTGACACAATTGGAATATGATTGTGTCAACCATGTTAGCAAGCATGGCCACCCGATCAATTTTGTCACCTCTTATAATGACAAGCATGGTTTGCTCAAGGCCAATTCCAACCTGGAGTGAGTGAGTGAGTTTAGTTTTATTCCGCACACAGTAATATTCCAGCTATACAGCAGCGGTCTGTAAATAATCCAGTCTGGACCATACAATCCAGTGATCAACAGCATGAGCATCAGTCTGCACAATTGGGAACCAATGACATGTGTCAACTAAGTCAGCGAGCCTGACCACCCGATCCCATTTAGTCGCCTCTTACGACAAGCATAGTCACCTTTTATGACAAGCATGTGCTGCTGAAGGCCTGGTCTACCCAAGACCTTCATGGTTCATTCCAACCTGGATCTTCACAGGAACAGTAGTGAATGACAACAGAGAGAGAGAGAGACATGTCCCTATTGATTCCAGTCATTTCATGATTTGAATTGAAATCCAAGAGTGAAGCAGATCATAGATGTTTAGCATTTTGGTTAAATAAAATAGCACCAGTATGGTACTAAAAAACCTAGAAATATAATCAGTTTTTGCAACTTGGAACAGCATTTCAGTTACATTACGGAAACCACATGTGACAGGTTATGAATGTTTTGTCACTTGTGTGATACCAATGACCTAAATCATGACATAACTAGAACTCCAGTATTCCAGAATGGGCAGCTCCTTGTATGACACTATGCTGTTGCATTTGAAAGTAACCATGGTATCTGCAAGGAAGAGCAGATGCCAGGATGCCACTTACTTTCTGTTTGTAAGGATCTCATACATCCTCTCTGTGAGAAGATTGGCCGCTCCCTCCTTGCAGTGAATTGTGCCTTCTATGTAATCCTCAGGGATATCAAGGTGCTGGCGTTTGATGAACTGTAAGATTTACACAACACTTTGACTTTTCCTCCTAGGACATGTTCAATCTAAGTATCACATCAAACACATGACGCCGTGATTGCTGCATTGCAAAATTGAATCACTGCAGCAAGTCAAAATGGTAATCAGAAAATATAGCAGTAAGATCTATAAGTTTGCATGTAACATTTCCATACAACAGAGGCATGCACATAGTCATAGTGTAACACTATCATCATCTCATATAATGGATCAGGATTTCGTTCTCAGCCCCATGGGAATACATAAATGAAGTTGCCAGTGTGACACTACAGTGGTAACAGTAACATTATCATCTCCCATCAGTTGCCCAAGTTGGACCCATTATGTGCTACATGTGGCAGTGTGAACAGCAATGAGGCCCTAGATATACTTGGGGATCGCACTAACCAATACATACAAGTCTGCATTGCGACCAACAAAACAGGACCTCATTATGTAACCACATCCACCACACCAATATGACAATGTGCTAGAAAATGACAGAAAAAATACTCACATTTTTCAACAGAGACCAGTTTTTCTGTTTTGGATCTAGTGATGTTCCATTGTAATATGAATGCATCTGTATTTCTTGTGGAAAGTACCATGAAAATATCTCAGCTACGAGGTAACCATTCGTCAAATCCCTAAAACAAATCACCATACATTATTAGTAACTGACATGTAGTAGAACAACAACAATAGAAGAACTAGTCAGTGTGTTTAGGGCTCATTGCAGCTGATAAAATAAATACTGTACCCTTAAACTTTAGTTACAGTGCACTTTACAAATAAATACTATTGGTGGACAGACACCTGTGTTAATAAATGTAAAGATTCTGACTGTAATGTATACCAGGCTTTTCATTATCATAACAAATATTTGTGTTGGTTATAGAGCTTTCAATAAATAGAAAATAACATGTCTGTCATCTGTGAAAACATTAAGCATTTATTGGGTGACAAACATAGTTCGGGATTAAAACAAAAGACACAAAAGATTCGCAAAGACAATGTTCCTCCCTCTGATAGATTATGATTTGCTCGAATTTGGAACCCCAACACACTTGTATTTTGCCTTAAATTGTGATGCTAAATTAATAATTCATTTGCATCTTTGTAGTTTTGAAGACTCGGACCTCAAGTTGAACACAGTAATCGTAAATTAAACCGTAAGCTGATTGACATACCACTTTGGTGTTTTCAATTGCCATGTCAAGTCTAAACTTTGTATCCACCTCAACACTTCTCTTGACAACCCGGACATAGTTAAAGCCTCCAAGAACGAGATGCTATGAGTGTGCACCGTCTATCTCTGACAGACTTCTCCCTAAACTTCCGCCGTTGCCAGTGACAACATCATGCTCCGATGTGAATATCATCTTATCACTACCTTAATAACCTTCAATTTATACCAAACATGTCCATTCACGTCATAAGATTGGGTTACAGTTTCACAAATACTTATATATATATATAAAACTTTCTTCTAATATTCTTCAATTTCACTTTACCTCGGCACTTGCGGCAGCAGTTGTGACTTCCGGTGTAAAGAACAGACGATCGAGTGCAAGCGAACTGATAGCATCTTCTTAACAGTCTTTAGAAAATAGCTGTCTTTCAGACAAAACTTAGAAATCGCTCCCATTGTTTTCGTTTTACCTTTAACTGTTTTAACAGTGCATGTCTTTATGACTTCAAAGAATGAGTGATGCGGCGAGGTTGGCAGGAGTGGAGACTTCTGCGATTAGTCTTTTGAAAAGGGCTGTGGAGCTTGATTCGTCCCGAAGGTTTGATGAGGCAGTCACCTGCTACCAGGAAGGATTACAGCTGTTATTGGAAGTACTGAAAGGTAAGTTACCTGGTCCTTTCATGTTCATGCTGAGAAAATTTTAATTGGTCTTCCGCAGCACTAGTCTAGTAGTCAGTAGTCTTTACTACTAAAGCAACCCATGCTTGTCTTAAAAGGTGATGAACAAAATCGCGTGGTCAAGCTTGCTGACTTGGTTGACGTATCATCATATCCAATTAGAGAATCAGTCACCGGATTGTCGGATCCCGACTTAATCATGTTACTCCGAAGACAGCCATCATGTAGCAACAGTATTGCAGAATGAAGCGATAAACAGCAAACATTCTCACTGTTCAGTTCAGCTCAATCTGGGGGGCTAGGATAAGTCCCAAAACGCCATGAAAATAAACCCAAGAAGTTGCTATCCATAAAATTTGTCCTGTACTATCACAGTACACTAAATCTTGCCCCTTCAGCAGCAAAACCATAATAGCTAATTACTGTACTATTACTACTATAGTAGTCTGTCGCGATGAGATTGGTAGTCAACAGATCAACCCAAAATCATGTTCTGGCTGAGTCTAATCTTGTTCGTAGCATTGGAAATCTTGGGATTTGTGTCACACATTGACATTCATGCTAAATTAATGAGTCCCAAGACTTCAGCCACAAATCAATAAATCATTTTGAATGATTTCACTCTCACTCTCAGCTGGTTCATTTTGCGATCATTTGACAACTTCCTTGTGGTCCTTGTTCATGTTTTCAGGTACACAGGATGATGCAAAGAAGAAAAAGTACCGTGAGAAGATATCAGAGTACATGGCTCGGGCAGAGGAACTGAAACAGCATGTCAAAGAAGAAAAAGAAGGTACAACTGTCATACCTATCACACAGTTTTGCCACAGGTTTTCTTCAGTCTAACCTTGACGGTTGTCGATAATGATTCTTTTCATAATCATGATCATGTAAATTGTAATATTCAATTCCAGTATGTAGTCAGCTGGCAATTTTTGCAAATATTGTTCAGGACTGTTTATGTGTTCGTAATCAAACATTACCATTTTACATTCTCGACTGTTTGGATTTGTAATGATGGCAATTTTTCATTCCTTTTTACTCTGAAAACAATCAGTGTATGCTGGATTCTACTTTGCTCTTTTCCCATTATTATAAGTCCTAAAAAGAATTTTTTTCATGCTTGATCACTGTCGATGAGACCATATTTGATATTTTCAAAGAACTTTCTAATTTCAGATTTAGAAATTCATTATTTTCAAAACTAGTCCATGGTTTTTACTTTATTATCTCTGCTTGAACAAAGCAGAAATGTTCATTATGTTTTCAATGGTTTAGACACATACTGAAGATTTGGGTTAGAACAGCTAATCAACAACCCATGCTTGTCATAAAAGGCAACTGATGGGATGAAGTGGTCAGGCTTCTGTATCGAAATGTTGTTAATGAATACTCATGATGTCAGTCACTGGTCTTGTCTGGTCCAGTCTTGATTATTTGTAAAGTTTACAGTAAACTGCTGTATCATGTGTATAGATAGAATGTTTCTGAATATGGCATTGGACAATAGAAACACTATCTTTATGACTTTATACATTCTGTTTATTCAGTTCCAGTTTGTGACAAAATTGAAGTATAGAGACTTTGTTCACTACCATTATGGTCATTGCCCTGTAAAGGTACTTGTTAGTGAAAACTACCTTCTTTGAATTCTTATTTGTTTCCTTCTCGATTTGTTATTTTTATACCAGTAAACAATGTGATTTCTAAAGGCTTTATTCTATTACAGCTGCTTTGAAAACTACAAATACAGTGTATTAAGATTGACTATCAAAATGGGTAATTAAAATTCATTGCATGAATACTACTTTTCAGTTTTCCATGGTGGAGATGGTCAGACGCAATAATTACCACAGTTTACTTTGAAACTAATACAGGACTTAAAAATGTCTGATTGTTTTCACAGGCTATATGAACCTGAATTTGTTCTGTGTTAATATTCTGCTTGTACAGTGTCTGTAAACAGAGTTCACAAAGGTGTTTCAAAGAAACAGGACATTGGGTCCTGTAAGTTTCAGATTTCTGTCTGACCTACTGAAAATTCACAGGACCCATAGAATAAAGTTGAACAAAACTTTCAGATTTAACATTTCTTGTAATTGACATTCAAATTATTAACATTATATGATAACAAACATAAGATTTATAAACAGCAAACAAGTGTTGCATGCCGCAAATAACAACTTCACACAAAGACATTGTGAAATATTCAGTCAGACACTGGGGCTGGTGGGTTGGTGACTTCCATCTGACCACTGGTGAACCTGCCAGATTTGTCAGAGGGTCAGATGCTATTCGTGAACACTGTGTAAAGTGTATAATTTGTACCCCAATGATGTTTTCTTTCAGCATGCTCATATATCGAACAAATGGATGACGGTAAGGTTTTGTGGGACCACCTATGGGTCACCTGAGTTGTCACAACTTTTACCATGGTTAAAAACATATGACCACTACTAAGGGGAAGTGTAGGTACAACATGGCTCTTCAGTTGCCTATGGGATTACTTCTTCAATCTGGCACAGTGGCATTGAAGTCAGATGGAATACCTCCTTGCATGAATATGGTAGATCTGACAAACTTCCATTGGAATCTTGTAATCAACATTAATAGTTATTTTTCTGATATTCCATACTTTAGCCAGAATCTTGGTTGATAGAAATCCCGCAATCACATTCCGGTTACCATAGTTACAGAAAATTCTGTCTTCTTTATTTTGTTTTAATACTTATATACCAAATATAGAGTTCAGTTGGTCTTTTCAAGCTGAAAACACCTCAGGTTACAATGTAGACTCACCCAAATACAAATACAGTGGAAGCCCTCAAAACCGGCATCCCTGAAATCCAGCATGCCCTCAATATCAGCTCTAGAATTTGGTCCTGACAGAAGCTAGTTAATTTATTATCATATACACGCACTCCGCATACTCCGTACTTCGGCACAATAAAGACCGCCCAACTGGCTTTTTGTACAATAGTTAACACTCACAAAACTGCCATCTGCTACCTTGGCTCTCCTGTGATTGGTTGAACATGTATTAACAGATTACAGATTGGCAGATTACAGTTTACTCCAGTGGTTAAGCATAAGCAGGTGAGGTAAATATGGTGATCAGCACTTGTCACTTGGCGAATTATACTCATTGGCATCTCCCAATTTGTCAGTCACTCACAGTGTCAAGATGGCTTTGAAGATTAGTGGAATGTGTATGCAGTAATTCACAACATAGTGGACTACAGAATATCATTCTCAGGTTGAAAAGGGAAAAGTTCGCTAAACCGAGACACTAGCTATACTGGCATGTTTTGCTGGTCCCAACTCATGCTGGTTTAGAGTGGGCTTCCACTGCAGTTGTTACTGATACATTTAATTTGCAAAATTTCTTGAAAAACAACATGCACCAGTGACCTTGGTGCTGGCAAGATAAATATAGAAAATGATGAAATCCAGAATACAATGTCCTATGATATGTAGGATACACTATTATACTGACAGCTGAAAATGGTCGGTATAGACTACAATGGTGCTAGTCATGCTGGATGTTTTGTTTATTTGAAGAATTGGGTTTTTTTGTCATTTGCCATAGTGCTTCCAGACAAAAGAGCATGTGAGCATGGTTATTTTCATGATTTGTTGCAAAAACTCTGAATTCAACTGATGAACTAACACAGATGGTCTCACCCTTGTGGAAAGATGTGCTTACTTCACATCACCATTTTCATGACTTGCCTTTTAGTGTTACCATGACTACTAGTAAAGATTAGTGTCATGTGTGTTGATATAGTTTCACATGCTCTTTTGTTGGACCTATACATCTTGGATTTGGTGATCATGATTCCGAAGTTGGCATGTTGAATGGATACTGATATTACTATTTGGGAGCAGTTGCCTCTGTCTTCATCACATGGAGTTTCCTTATTTGGATCAACATTAACATGATAATTAACCCAGATAAGGACACAATTTCTTTCACATTCAGACATAAGTACTAGGGTGGCTGCCAGGCTCCAAATAAGCTAAATGTTAGTTTAAATTCATTTTTAATTTCGGACAAGTATCCATGTCTTTTTGAAAAACCGATTGTATAAACATGTAAGCAACTCTGAATGATTATCAAATGTATCTTTTCAACTTATATTCCTGCATATCTTTACAGACTAAATTTACTTATTTGAATGCAGACACCAGAGATACAGAGTTCTGTTGCAATGATTGATGTTAAAAGATGTGCTACATTACTTTTATCCTTAATTTGACATGAATCACTTGTTTGTGCTTATGTGGCAGGTCACACATTTGAGGCTGAGCGTGAACTGAAGACATTTACAATTTACCTGAAACAGCATTTTAAGCAGACTTATTTTATTATGTTTTAGCTTTGGTGTAATGTGTAAAATACCAATTACGTTAGAGCAAACATGCTTAAAGGAATAAGAAATATATTGAATACCCAAAGGAGTTATCAATATGGAATAATGATAATAATAAGATTACTTATATGGTGCCTCATCCGGATCACTACTATGCTTGTCGTAAGAGGCGACTAACAGGATCGGGTGGTCAGGCTCGCTGACTTGGTTGACACATGTCATCAGTTCCCAGTTACGCAGATCGATGCTCATGTTGGTGGTCACTGGATTGTCTGGTCCAGACTCGATTATTTACAGACTGCCGCCATATAGCTGGAATATTGCTGAGTGCGACATAAAACGAAACTCACTCACTCACTCATCCGGATCACTAAGGGACATGCTCTAAGCGCATAACATACTGATCATTATTATTACCCTGGATAACCTAAGCTGCCTGTCAGGCACTGGATGGTTATAGTCACATGACTTATCCCACCGGGTACCCATTTTCTGCTGGGTGAACAGAGACATTTTTGAACAAGCTCACATGCCTAAGGTGAGACCACATGTGTCACATGTGCTTTGTTGTGGGGCAGGCCCGATGTCCAAGAAACTCTCATGAGTCAAACTGCCAGACACAGCAACCCATCCAATGTTGATGATGGAATGTGAATAAATACTCAAAAGATATTTAAGAAAGATCCAGCTTAACTATAGGACTGTAGATTATCTGTCATGCAGGAGGATATTGCAGTTCATAGCCATCTTCTTCATGACATTCTTTAACTTTTGTAATAGTATTGTTTATTATTTAGGATTGTCAAAATTATTTATTCTTTGACATTTTCTGTTTATAAATTTCAGCTGGAAAATACCATGAACAAATCCACATTGAGGCTAATTCTACAGGTCATACATATGAGAAGTTGTTCACTCGCTTCATTGACAAGTCTGTGTCGGAAATAGAAGTGGAGGATCCCTACATTCGGTCTACTCACCAGGTAAGAGCAGCATGTCAGCCTTCCATGGAAAGACATTAAGACAGCCATCTGTCAGTTGTAACTGTATTGTAATCACCTGATCATATTCATGTGATATTCACTATGAGGAAGATGATTTAATTGACAAAGGTCATTTATGATCAGACCCGTGAAGGTCACATGGTAGAATAGGCCTTCAGCAACTATGCTTGTTGTAAGAGGCGACTCATGTTGTTGTTGATCACTGGATTGTCAATTATTTACAGACCGCCACCATATAGCTGGAATATTTCTGAGTGCATCGTAAAACTAAACTCACTCACTCACTCGTTTATGATCGTCAGTCTTCCATCTATTTCATCACTTAAAATGATCCCTTTTAGTGATAATGATTATGAGAGTTTTTTTATGTTAAACACTGCCCAGTACTATGTTCCAGCTTTATCGTGACAGTCTGTATTATGAATGGTGTAAACCTGATAATTCAGTGATTCAAGTCATAATTTAACATCGATTCACATAGTTCACACTCCATATCCATCAGAAATCTCAACCAAACCATTCAATGTGTAGTCCAGTTTGACTATGTTGATGTTTTTGAATCACAGTTAAAGAGTGAAGATCACTTTTACCTCTCATGTGTCAAAACAAAATTATCTTTACATGTCTCAGTCAGCAGTAGTAGTAGTAGTAGTAGTAGTAGTAGTAGTAGTAGTAGTAGTAGTAGTAGTAGTAGTAGTAGTAGTAGTAGTAGTAGTAGTAGTAGTAGTATCATGTGTATGATAACATGTTAACACTAATCCGATTGTCTGAGTTTGACTGTGTTTTGTCTGTGCAGGTTTACAACTTCCTGCGGTTCTGCGAGCTGGTTGTGAAGCGTGGCCCCAATGTGAAGAAAATGAAGCTAATCACAGGAACAGATAATGTGAGTAAACCTAAGAGGCAACAAAACCCCAGTGACTAATTAAGTCAGAATTTAACGTCAGGCTGGCAGTTTGTGGTAAGTTAGACATGCAAACATCTGAGAACTACATTACTTCAGCCTTTCATGTCAGGCTGACACACTACCATGTAATTTGAATACAGTTTATGACAGACTTAGTTTATGACATGACCTAGCTCAGTCATGCACTCGCTACAAGGACCTACTTTAGCAGAATATTTGTGCAGTGTATAGTATTTTCCATGACACGGAAAACTTGAATATTTGACGCATAAATTCTCTCATATATGTAGTGAATTTAGAAGCTTGCGTCATTGCTGGCAATGCTACTGGGCCTTTACTTCAGATAATCTTAACTATAGTTTCTGTGTGATGACTGTGATGACTGGGTTTTTTTGACTGCTCAGTGCTGATTAAGGACTTGACCTGCCTTACCTTGTTTTTGCCATTATTAAACAACCTTAGTTGATGCCGAGAAGAAACCTCAATACTGAAGTTGACTCCCCAAAACATGTCCATGACTACCTCTTGTGATACCAGGGAGTCATGATTACTCCTAAAACTTTTATGCCAAGGGCAAACACTGAGTGTTCTGAACAATACACTCAGAGATAGTCACATGGTCTGAACAGCTACCATTTGCTTGTGCAGTCTTCTTGGTCATGTGGTCACATGTGTAAAGTGGATGGACAAACTACAATCATCTAACCAGCCACAATCATCTAAACATGGACTTGAATCCCAGATTTGCCCAGAAACTGATCCTTTGAGTGGAATTCGTCAGTGAACTGTATTTCCTCAGGTATCAGTATTCCTTCTATATGACAGTGGACTGTTGGACCAGTAGTTGAGAAACCAAACCCATGCAATCCACCATAGATGCTTAGTGGCAGTCACTGGGTACCTGGAAGGTTGGCCATGGAATCCACAAGAGCCACTCTGTGTTACATTTCATTCCTCTGAATGTACTAGTGAGACAACTGAAATAATGTTTTCACTACTATTGTAGGTCAGATCTTTCTCATTTCTCATTATGATTAGTGTAAGTAATGCGTCACCCTTTGCTATGTGTATCTTGAGAGAAAGTGTCATAAAGTTGTGTTGTGAAACTGAAAGAAAATGTTGGTTTGACGATTGTTTTGTTTATTTTCTTTTTATCTGACAGCAAGCAATATTATTTTGATATAATTTGAAGAGTTGGTTTTCTGTTGCAGGATGGACAGGGCCAACAGAACCGACTCTACCAGATTGGACAGAGTCTACACCAACATGGCATACATCTGGAGGTAGATTTCTCCTCAACACTGCATGACAGGGAGATCAGGTATGGCCGTGACCCACACTGTATATTTGACCTTGATTGATATTTCAAACGTTTACTCTGGATTATCTGGAAAATTCATGGATAATATGTCATGTATGACCTTTACAGTTTAATTACTGTAACATGTTGACTGGGAGATAATGTGGAATTTTCATGAACATTTTCTTGCTTGACTCTCCCTCAGCAAAATTATTCTGTTCTTTTATCATAGTTAAACTGCCATATACCAAAGGTCTGTGGGACATCATCGTGACTGGCAACAACTTCTTCTGCTTTCAGATTCAACAATGGCTGGGTGATCAAGATTGGACGCGGACTAGACATATACAAGGCTACAGAGAACAAGTTTTCCATAGGATTTTGTGACTTTGAACTGAGACATTGCCATGAAACAACTGTTGATATTTTCCATAGGAAGCATGTCAAATCTGAGCCTGTTGAAAGCTGACATATATGAAACACCTTACTGATTGCCAAGATCATCTCAACTGTGATAGACAAGAGAGTTTTCTGCATGTTTGTACACAGGATCCCGCTACTTGTGTTGATTGGCATGAAACATTGCATACTTTAAACAATTTCATTTGCAAAGTTTTCATATGGTGTTCTAAAAGAACTTTCTAATTTCAAGCTTACACTGACCGATTTTTACATCTATGTTTACATCATTCAGCCTTCACTATTTTCTTGTGATGGAAACCCAGACTCAGCTCAATGCTAGTTAATCAGTATACTAGCCATCATCATAATTATACCTGTGCACATGGTTTCATCTCATTTTCATTCTGTGATATAATGAAATATATATTGTGTTTTCAAATAAACAATTTTTACCTTTTTTATGGACTGATCATTAAGAATTCTCAGAAGAAAGTAACCAGAAAAGCACAGTGATCTCAAACAGCTGATTTCTTGTTTGTGTCATTTTTTCAAATCCACAGTTAACTGTAATGCTGTTATTTTGTTAAGTATGTAAAAAGTATATATGTTATGTGTCTGTAATAATAATGGTACTTGTGTATTACATATTGTTCAAAAGGACGTCTGTCAGAGTGCAAAGAAGTTTGAGTATAGTGTTTTACCCAAATAAATCAATTATATATTTTATGACATATTAGTTTGTCTTCCCTCATCAATGTTGTTTTCAACAAACTGAATGTAGCATATTATCACCCAACAGATCCTTACTTCATCACCTTTCTGATTAAGCTGAGCAATTTCGTGTAGTGGACAAGGAATCTGATGTCACATTAAAAAGTCTGCAGTTCAAAACCAATTAGATGACACACACTTTATGTTTGCAACACAAAGTGAGTACTTTCAGCAATATTACAGCAATATCCTGGTGGTGGGACGCATATTGTACCCATGTTAGGAATCAAACTCGAAGTAACACCTTAACCTTTGGACTACTCCCATGGCCTTACACTAACGAAGACCATACTGACTCCCAACTCTTTTTCATCTCCATTATGCTGGGCACACGGCAGGGTATCAACAAGCACCATCTTTTAGTGTATCAAACCTTCTCTCCATTTATGTGTTCGAGCCTTGGTTCTACAGCAAAGCTCATCTTGAGTTATCACAACACACAGATATTAACCATGAGGAACAAAGGTTTATTAGAAAATGTAACTTTGTATTAAACTATTAACATTAAAACCAGTATAGTATATACTGTATACTTGTATAGAAATATCACATGTCATTCATCATATAGAGAGCCATTGTCATCAGCTCTCCAAATGAGTTAGTATAAGACCTGTTAAAACACCTATCAACTAAATGCTGCTTTAAAGGATATAAACCAAATCTTGTTAACATTTGAGAGTTCCATTTGGTGAGAACAATATTTCCCTTATATCAAGGCATGATAACGGTGTGTAAGAAAGACTTGAACCTTGCCCAATAATAATAATAATAATAATAATAATAATAATAAAAATAATAATTGTTGTATCTATGCTGCCGCTCGAACCTTGGAGGAACTTCAAACAGTTTCCAAAGAAAAGTCTTCTAATACTGCTAACAATAAACCAAGAAAAAACCGGTTTCAAGTGAAATTAACAGAAACTAGAAAATATATTTCCTGGATAGAGCTGTGCCTGAAATTAAGATCATCAGGGAATCCCATGTCTAAACGACAAAAGGCAATTTGGAGAAAATTAAAATTACAGTACAAAACAACAAAAGAAAAGGTACTTCTCCAAATTGTTGATTCCCTTAAGGCAAAAATAAAAATTTGGACTGAAAGAAAGAAAAAATGGGAAAAGATAAACAAATTTATCAAACAAAATAAACTTTTCAAAAATAACGAAAAGCAATTTTATAGGCAACTTAAAACAAGTGGTGATGGTGAGCATGATAAACGGCCTCCCATGGCTGCCAATGAAAGGTTCTGGAAACAGTTGTGGTCTGTACCCGGCAACTGTAACCTGGAGGCACCATGGGTCAGTGATTATGACCATGCAATGCATGAGAAAGTAACTAGGTCGTTTGTGTGTTACATCTCACCAGATTGCCTGAAAAGTGTCATTAAAAAGTCCAAATCTAATACAGCTCCAGGGCCTGATGGCATTCGAAACCGGTATTGGAAACTGTTTCCCTGTGTCCAAGCACCACTCCTTCACTGTTTCAATTCTCTTGTGGATACAGGTGATGTTCCTCCATGGTTCTGCAAAGGTCGCACAATACTCCTTCCCAAAAAAGGAGACTTGACGGATCCCAAAAACTTCCGCCCTATCACATGTCTAAATACTCAATATAAATTATTCACAGGGTGTTTGTCAAACCTCGTGTCATGTTACTGCTCTTCCAATGAGATAATTTACAGAGAGCAGAAGGGGGCGAGAAAAGGATGTTGGGGGTGCAAGGATCAACTTCTTGTACAGAAAATGATTTTGGAAGAGGCTAAAACATACCACCGCAACCTCTCCATGTGCTGGATAGACTACAAAAAGGCATACGACTCTGTCCCTCACGAATGGATTCTGAAGTCTCTTCAGTGTATTGACCTCCCTGAGCGACTACTTGATTTACTCAAGTCTTTAATGAGTTGCTGGTCGACTCAACTTGAGATGTACTCGCAAGGAGAGGTGCAGACATCGGAATCTATTCCAATCATAAGGGGAATATTTCAGGGGGACTCCTTCAGTCCATTGCTCTTTTGTCTGTCTCTAAATCCTTTGAGTTTCCTGCTCAACGGGGAGAAAGGGTACCATCCCGGACCTCCTCAGCACAGATCCCCAACACCTCTTACTCATCTCCTCTATATGGATGACATCGAGCTCCTTGCCAAAAGAGAGACCAATTTGAAAGAACAGGTTCTCCTTGTCGAGTCCTTCTCTAATGATATTGGCATGACATTTGGACTCGACAAATGTAATACTCTTCACCTGAAACGTGGCAAGGTAACTAGTGATGGATCGGTCAAGTTACAAGGGGGAGGAGTTATTGAGCATCTTGTGGAAGATCAGGCCTACACCTATCTTGGAATGCAAGTTCGAGACAAGCTCCAGAATGCCCTGATTCAAGATAAACTTCGGGCCGAGTATAAATCTCGTTTAAAGAAAATCTGGAGTTCAGAGCTAAATGCTCGAAACAAAGTCAAAGCCACCAATACTTTTGCTGTGCCAGTCCTCTCCTACTCCTTTGGAGTAGTTGATTGGACAAAACAAGACATCCAGAGTCTTGACCGCCTGACCAGAAGGATCATGTCTGATAACAGAGCACACCACCCTCGCTCCTCTCTTAATCGTTTATATATGCCAATCAATTCGGGAGGTCGGGGTTTGATTAATGTGGAAGCTCTTCATGACAGAATTTTATTGTGTACTTTCGCACATATTTATTTGTCAGATGATCCTCTGGTGATGCACGTCAAGATTCATGATGAAAGCAAGGAATTCCACAGCTACTTTAAGCGTGCCAAGGTTGTTGGACACAATTTGAAATTTGAAGTTGATTTTGTTGATGGCGATGTACTGCTGGACGGTACAGTGATGGGAGTAAACCAGGTGAAGTCTTTCACCAAGTCTGCCCAGAGTCGGTCCTTTGTGGAGAAGCTGTCTGAGAAGCCATTGCATCGTGTGTATATGCAGTGTGTGGAACAGAACAGCAATCCAAGCGACTCCTTCGCCTGGATGAAGTCGGCTGGTCTCAAATGTGAAACTGAGGGCTTCCTTTTTGCTGCTCAGGACCAGTCACTTCCCACTCGCAATCGCCAGAATGTGATTCTTAAAGAAAATATCAATATGAAATGTCGTCTTTGCAATCAATTTACAGAGACTGTCCAACACCTTGTTAGTGGATGCCCTTCCTTGGCACAAACAGCATATCTTAAAAGACATGATGGCATGGCTCGCTGCTTTTATTATCGTCTCTGCCATGCCTGTGGCTTTGACTCCGAGGTCCATCCATGGTACGACCCTGAGCATGTCCAGGGCGTCCTGGAAAATGACAGCTACAAACTTCTCTGGAATAGGCCAATATACAGCCTGAGACGAATTCCAGCCAACAAACCTGATCTTGTCCTTTTTGATAAAGCCAATGAAATTATTTATATCATTGAATTTTCTGTCCCTTTTGACAGCAATGTGATAGGCAAGATTCAGGAAAAGCATGATAAATATGCGGACCTCGCCTTTGAAATGTCTCGCTTGCATCCCAAGTACACTGTCGTCAGGCTCCCCATTGTTCTCGGTGCCCTTGGTTTGGTACCTCCTGATCTCTTGGCGCAGATGAGGAGAGTGCCCGGGTTCTCCACCGGGAGCACAGCCCTTCTGACAATCTGGGTAATGCAGAAGGCTGCAGTGTTGGGGAGCCTTCATATTCTCCGAAAAGTTCTTGATGGGTTCGACTAGGCAGTGTTTCCTGGGAGAAGTCCCATTCGCTGTCTGGGCTGCGTGTAGAGGGGGCGAGGGCCCTGAGCTGATGATGAGCTTGACCAGCCTGACTGTGCCAGGATCACCCGAACCCTCTCTGCTGCATTTCAATTTTTAATCTGCAAAAAATAATAATAATAATAATAAAGGCATTTTGCAACACACCATATCCAGGAACACAGAATATCCAACAAATAATACTCTTATCACTGCATAAAAATAATTAATAGTTTTTAAGAAGGAAACAAATATTAGTGAAGCAACTGAAATAAAAGAATATATTACCACCATTATTGAACATGTATTAAACAGACAACAACATAATGGCATAATCAACATATGCCATGATCACTTGTTGAGAATCTCATCCAACTGGCTTCTTACATCAAATATAACTGATGCCACTTGACTGTAAGTGATGTCATGGCATTTTGCTGCAAATTCACAAACAAAAGTCTCCTGGGAACTGACCATACCACATTGTCATGTAAAAGTCATAAGATATCAGAATACTCTTTTTTTGGCTTGGATTCACTTCAAGTTACATCATCGTACATCAAAAGTTACATTGTGCAAAATCCATTAGTAGTGAGTGAGTATGGTTTTATGGAGCTTTGTAGCAATATTGTTGTAATGCCTGTCTAAGTAAATTTTTCTCAGCATTATTCGTTACCTCTACTGAGTCTGACAACACTACTGGGAGGTCATGTCAAGTAACCTTTGAGACTGACCAATGAGAACACAACTTACCAAATTGTGAAACTGAACACTCGCACCCATCTTTTGAACTTTTACCTCAAAAAGGTTAGTACCCAAACGATTCCAAACGCTATTTTCCATACGATCCCTTCCATGTGATGCACATGGAGCAAGCCACAATAGTGAGTACACATCGCTGAAAATATTGGCCTGTGGTAACCATGTCATCAGAAAGCCCTAAACATGCAGGTAAAATATCTGTTTTATGTGGATTTTCATTTGTTGAGAGATCAGTGTCAGTGACTGGGGAATTTTGTACATCCTGCTAAACTATATACAGTAACCGTTGTCCGATTGGCTAAATCTGTGCTGCTGTCTTGCATTTGACTGCATTTGACTGCATTTGACTCATTGGTCGCTCAAAGGTTACCTGACATGACCTCCTACTATGGTTTGTTAGACTCAGTAGGGGAGAGTAACGAATAATACTGAGAGTAAATTTACTTAGACTGCCAGCAATGTTGCAGCAGGAGTACAGGAAGTGAGCTTCACACCATGTACTTATGTGAGTTTTGGCGTAACAAGCGAAGGCACCATAGCTCACGGAAACTATGCTGCCATACAACACATGACCATATAACCAACATGACTGCAATATATTCTCCATCAGTATACTTATGAAGTATGTTGATTGTGTATGTTACCTCAGGTATATATACTGAACATAAAACACACACATGATCCATAGGAGACAGAGATTAAAATCATTTCCATAAAAGGAAATTAGAAAAAACAAACAAGGTGTTAATGAAACCTAAACAAACATAACCATTACATTACAGAAAATCAATACATGTAATGAGAAACTAGCCATGAATATTTCACATCTTGAATCAGTACAACTCTCACTATACATTGTATAGTAGCTGTACATTAAACATTGGCCTTCAGTCAAAGATATTTCTTGCAAGAAATCTTTGTGGAACTCGCACAAAGAAATTAACACACTTATAATGGGAATGAATATTATTAAAGCCATGGGAATAATAATGAATTATAACATGATCAGTCCACACTTATCTTACAAAATTAAACCCAGGGCTTAAACATGGAAGCATATAGCCACCAAAACAAGATCAACATTCAAGATAATCTCAATGCATATATTTTGGACATCCATAAAATTATCAGTCTACTTTTGGAAAGTGTAAGTGTATAAGTGATGCACATACCCTTGTAAACAAAATAGGTTTATTGGTCAATACACCTCACTTTAAACGGAAATCATGGTAACCATGCCTGATTGCAAGTGGTTCAATCAGACTGTTTCAAAATCTAATATTGCACCCAACAGACTAATGTTAAAAATATAACAATACTACTCCTTACAGTGATAACGTGTTACCTGTGATCTTATCTTGGAAGGTAAGGAAGGGGTCACTCAGTGCTAATGAGTTTGTCCTGTACCCTATGTTCATTGACATTGCCACATTGTTATCATGTGACCTCTGCCTAAATTATGAAAACAGAAAAAAATCACCGCTAATTGCAAACGCTGATATTATTGCACTAGTAAAACCAGATCATGTTCATCAGTTATGTCAAAGATGACAGATCAGTTGGCATAGGAATTATGCAAAACAGATCCATGTAATGTGTAACTTTGGCTTTCCTTCAGCCATGATACAAGGGTGGTAACCAAACATTTCAGGTGTACAGTTTCCCCTAAATTCACATGCTATTACACGTAAAGCTCAGATCTGTATCTTTTGCTACTGATAACTGAAAATGCTTCAAAGAGCATGAAAAAAATATACTTCTCAAAAAAGAGACCTAACTATTTCATAAAATGCAAAGTCCTGGTAAAGCGTTATGTGGCAGATTATTAAAGTAATATGAAACACTGAAAATGTTCTTCATCCTTTTTTTGGTAGTTCTCAACACTTTCAAATGATTATCAACAGTAACAAATGTTGTCAACATTGAAGGGTACCCTGTAGACACAATGCAAAAGTTACATTGCGAATATATAACAAAAACCTTATGTGAATATCTAAATATGGACTTCATTACCAGCAGTAAGATATTTCATTTTTTATTTTATTTTTTTTTAGTTTCAGAATCTTTACTGACATACTTACATAACTATCAACCTCAAAGCAGACCTACATAAATTCCCAGAGATCACTGAACAGCATGTGATTTGTCTTGTGCATAAATCAGATGTAATCAAAACCAGGAGATAAAATATTTAGATTCTGCTGACATCTGCTTTGTCTCCATGTATCTAACAACACAGTAACACAAATCACTCACACATTATACACAAGCATTCTTCAACAACTTGCCCATGGTAAGACACTGGTGGTGCCATGGAAACAATCATGTGGGATGTACATGACATCAAACAAAACATTCATCATGATAATCTCGGAGCAATCATTGTGAACAACTGCTAAAGGCAAAAACTACAACTCTCATGCAGTCATGGTTCCATAAAGTGACTTTAGGGTTACAGCATCTCTATGTAAGATATTTCATTATGTACTTAGGATTATTTCCCAAATTAATGGGTGTGCAGTGAGCAAACTCTCTTAGGCGCTAGACTAGTGATCCAGCATGCTTGGAGGTGCCAAGATTGAGCCCACATGTGACCAGGCGTAAAAACCTTTTTAAACCTTGGAGTCAACTTTGTGTGCAGCCTCTTTCAGTGCTATCACAACCCCTAGTGTTCAGTACACAACTCTGTGCACTTAAAGAGCCCACGAATCTGTTGATAGATGAAACGGATGGTGGTCGCGTGAATACATGCAAACACCTAGGTGCAGGTACAGCAGCATGCAGTAAACATGGACAATGTATGGTGACTGTGAGTTCCAGTTCACACTGCTGTGAATGGGTGCCTCATAAAGATGGAAAGCCACATAAACTCAGTGTGCCTAGTAGGCTGCAAGAGTTGTATGATTCCCAGGGAGTTCAGACCGAAAATATGGTGTGCCGTTGTGATGGAAATCCATTGATCAAGGGAAAATCAAAGTGCCTTTGAGCAGTTGAACTGGATATCAATGCTATACAAATGTTAGTATAATAACTAAATATAATAATAAAAAACAAAATAAAATCAACCCATAGCCTGTAAAATTATCATAATAAAAAAATTAACCACACATCCAGAAAGCTATTCACTGATCTGCTCATTGTTATATTAGAAGTCTTGTTAAACATATAAAATGCAATATGAAAACCTTATAAAACATAGGTCTGCCAGGTTTTTTATCTACTGCCTCATTTGTAGTACATGTATTACCACGTTCAGCATAATAAGCACCCTGTACCATAAATGCCAGCTTCAAGACAATCTGTAAATAATATTTATAAACACTTCAAATAAGACCAAACTTTTGGTTTGAACGACACTTAAATTCTGTTTCTGTCACACCACTGGATCTCTAGAATATAATTTATCTTATTGTATAATGATTGAATGTATTCTTGCTTTGCCAATTTTCTAAATATCATTGGCACTTTTTACAGCAAATATGGTAAGCTTGTTTACTGTGTGAAGATACTGGACACTGTGTAAAAAATGATCATTCCTTAAATCATAACAATATGAAACATTGAAAACAAGAAGAAATGCTGATGGCAAGAAAAACAAAACAATCTTCAATTCAAAATAAATTTCATCTAAAACAATTGACTCTGTTGTTCTTGTAGACTAGTTTCAATGACTTTCCATGAACACATTAGTATATATGTAACTGAACATAAAACATATTTTAATATTAGGCCAGACCAATTTTATTTCTTATTTTATGGATCTGCCTGCCTTATTTTTTTTAAAGAATAAGGAAAAACCATAAAAATAAATTTTCACCGCCCAAAAAATAAAATCCTTATGTTTTTATTGGCTAAAAATGTAAACTCACAAGAACATACTTTTAGGTTGATTTGACCCATATTCACTTCATAAACTGCAAAGAGTAAAAATCTTTGTATTACTTTGATTGGAAATTTTATTTTATTTTTTTCCCACCTGCCTTCCATAAAACAAGAAATAAAATTGGTCCGGCCTTATCATTTGATTACTTCCAAATGCAAAATGCCTACAGCAGATACGTATTCGGTATCTTTATCGACACCATGCACCTAAGTTACATCTAAAACACACAGCTTGCATAGTGATAGGTTAACGCTTATCTTGTGAATATATACTCATGGAAACAAATAAGTGAACATGTGAAAGAAAAAAAGTTCCTTTATTTATTTCCAGATTTTCACCCAGAGTGGAATATACACCTTGTGAAAGAACCTGGACTTTCAAATGTTCCCTTTTTTGTTTCCATGAGTACATATGATTTGGACAAATACAAATAACTCCATTTAAATAAAAAAAAATGAGCAGAAGAGGGATGAGAGAATAGAGACTAATAACATCTGCATTGGGGCTACATGACTTGTGGAAAAATTCTAGACTTATTTGATTTCAGGTTTTCACGTTGTTGGAGGGTTGTATGGAAGGAAAACTACATGCAATGTGGTTCTGGGATTGTGACACACACAGTCAGTGGTATTTGAAATGTATGATGGTATTGCACATGGAAGAACCAAACCACAATGTGTGCTGGGGTAGTTTTTTCCATCACCCAAAGTTCCATCCCGAAGATTTCACTACAAAATAGACTTACAAATAAATTAAAAACTCAAACACATGTACGTTTTAACTTGGCAAGACATTCAGTAGCATTTTCAGCATGTAGTCTCTAGGGGTGAAACAGTGCACTTTGTGGTACAAGGCCTTCGGGCCAGTCCATTTCAGTTCGCTTCAGTATACGAGATATTATCACAATGCAGAAAATTGACAGCAAGAGCCAAACTGAACCTCACATTGTTTAATAACATGGAAAACTTAACCATAATCTTTGTTATTTTGAAAAAACAAAACTCTCATTAAATAAATTATATTAAACAAATTAAATAAATTAACACAACACATAAAGACGGGATAGCAAATGGCAAGTGATCCTTCACGCAATCATCGGTGTTGATCATAATAGCATGCATTTCAGATCTCACGCAAGATCACTCAGGTTGAGAACAGTTTTGCTGAATGATCACATGTCTATAAATAACATCTAATTTCAGGTCAAGTCATCACATTCATAGCTGACCAGTTGTTTAAACATATCGAGGTGTAATATGATGTGTTTAAAGAAGATCATTTTGTTACTTTAGTATGAAAGAATTGTTGTCACTGGTAATGTTTTTATAATTGATTGGATTAAAAAATGACTCTGATACGAGCTGCAAAACTAAACACTGATTACTCAGTATATTGAATATATAACATCTGCATAATCCTTAGAACTCTTTCGATCTTAATTCCAGTGAACTTATGTGTTGAAAATTAATTCAATAAAAAGCATTGCAGATATGTATAAATTCGGAATAGCTGCCATACTAATTTAGAGATTCTAAGATAGATTTACTGAGAACATAAGGGAGATAAGTTTTGCCACGTCACATGACAAGATTTACCTCAATATAATATGTTCTCAGAAAATCCAATGTTCATGTTCTACTTGATATTTATTCATAAAACATGTGGTTGTAGGAAAAATTAGGAAATCAGTATTCCTTTAATGTATCAGATCAAAGTCTAACATATTCTACCAGTCATATTTGGATAAACCCTGTGGGAATTATACCTATAACATGTAACAATCGTCATTAATGCAAATGATATGTTTACATGATGTGTGCAGTTACAGAAGGTATAAAATGATTTGACTAAGAGTTTTATTTGAAATAACCGGGAAAGGAAGCCAGTACTGATGTCTTCCAGACTGGTAGATCTAAGTAGGTGACATTCATGGGAATGCCGAACTTACTTCAGCAGAATGGTGGACGTATAGGAGTGTATAGACCCAGACAAAGACATTTTTGAAAAGGTATAAAAAGATTTTTAAAATGATGGAATGAAAACAGAATATACTGAATTTTTGGATTCCATTACGGTATACGGAAGTGAAGGCCAAATACCACTGTTCTACAAATACCGCAGTATACCATTTCACCCCTAGTAGTCTCAACATTATATACAGAGAGAAATAAATAAAGGAACACAGGAAAATTCAGGTGTTCCTTTGAAATTAAAGAAAAGATTAAAAATACGTAACGGAACACTGCTAAAAAGTGGTGTTCCCTTATATGAGTCCCCACGTATATATACATCTGAAGCAATGAACGAGAGCATCATCCGATGATGCTTGTCAAGACTTTTCCATTTGTCAGATCTGCAAGTAGTTTACACAAGTAAGTAAAGTAGGGCTGGGACGGGTACCCCGAAGACCCAGGATGGGTAGGTAATGGGTTGGAACTAGGTACCCGTCTCAGTACCCAGACCTATTATAATCATGAGACTAATAGATTAACATTGTAATGTTATTCTTTCATGATTAGAAGACTGTATTGTCTTTAAAGATTTAGACATAATTTACAGTCAGTATGTGATCATGTGACTCATAGATTAAACAATGTAATATGTTATTCCTTCATAATTAAAAGACTGTATTGTCTTTGATGATTGAGAAATAATTTACAGTCACCTGTTTTGAATATAAATACATGGTTCAGATACTAAAAACCTTGGAATTGTAGCCTCTGAGCTGAAGAACTTAATGCTATTTCTTACAATTTGATGTGAGGAATCAACATAACAAGTGTCCTCATAAGGTAGGGTAATAGGGGCAGGTACCTCTGTAGAAAATTTGGACCCATGCAGGCCGTAGTATAAAGGGTAGTGTACAAGCCTGCTGAACACTTGTCATATCACATTTATATTCTACATTCAGACAGCACTTACTTGAAAACCTGTGACAGATCTGAATCATTGTTGAAATGATTGTCTAAACTCAGATTTGTTTACCATTGGCTTAGTGGTGAACCAGTTAACAAACATTTCATTGCTTTAACTGCGCGCAGAAGTGGCAAAGCTGGTAAACATTGCAAAAACAATTACTTAAATTATTCAAATGATATTTTGAAAATCAAACAACCTTAAAAGTCAGTTATATTTTTTTCCTTGGATTTCAACAAGACTTCAGTGAACTAAGACATTTAAGAGAGTGTCTGATTTATACAGCTGTCCACTTATACCCCATAACACCTGAAACTACAGAACACATTTGCTCGATTGTCTCCTCCCTGTTGTCATCATGGCGATGGAATCTATGTAGACCTACCAGTATATATTCCCCAGCTTCATTCTTTCTGATTGCTTCATCCCTATCCTCATCATCACCCTCTTCTTCATCAAATGTGTCAAGTTTCTTTTCCACAAACTCCAGTTTTTTCCATTGTCCTGATTTCTGCATTGCCATAGCAACAACAGTGGAACACTTGATGTTCCCATGGAACACCAGGGTTCTCAGATGGGAACACTTGGACACAAGGTACCTTAGATCAACATCTACATCAGAGGTGTCAGCGTAACAGATGAAATGTTTGAGAGATGACGCAAATTTGTCGGTGATGGAGCCAATGATCTGCCCATTACATCTTGAGTATGGAAGAAAGGAGACAGACGTCAGTGGCATGTCTGGACATAGGAGGAGAGACAGTTCTGTGTTCGGAACTTGTGACATTACAGAACACTCCACCTCAAGTTCTGGACTTGCCAATGCCAATGCCTTCCAGATGTCTGATGATATGTCTGGAATCTGAAAAGCATGGTTGAAGGCTGAATACGTAACATATACCTGAAGCAGTTTGAGTTTGCATCTATCAGGAGAGGACAGCATGGTCAGAATTTCCTCGCTCAACATGGGTGATCTCAGAGCAAGATGGGTCAGCTTCTTCAGATCTGGTAAAAACGTCATCAGAAATAAAGGGGATGGTAAAAGAGGCTCTCTCTCAGACCATGCACTGTCGTCTCTCCAAAACAGGCTCAAAGATTCCAGCTCTCTGAGTTTTTCATTCTTGACAATGGCATTGAAAATATTGAGATTATTCTGAGTGAACAACTCTGGATACATCGGCCAAGATTTAATATTCAACTGTTTCAATCTAAAAGCATTATTGATAAAATTTATGAAAATTTGAATATCAGACTTAAATGGCGGGAATCCACCTATATCAAACTGAGTGATTAACTTCCCTGCTTCTAGCGTCAGACTCTCCAGGCGACAGACTTCGCTTAGCTTCGTCAAAATTAGACGACTGTCATCATCAAAAGTGCTCACATGACCAAATATTTTTATGGTGAGTTTCTGAAAGAGATGGCCAAACTTGTCAATCATCTGGACCAGACTGTTTGGGATATAAGTGTTACTGAGAGAGAAGTTGGTGGCCCCGCCCTTCAAATTGACATTGACTGTGCTCCACAATGACGGGTGATAGAAGTGTTGATACAATGACTGACAGGTCATTGACAAGTTGTATCTGTCCTTCAGTTGTAGGTACTGCATAACTTGAACCCATGCCACCTCTGGAAGCAGACCAAAGTTGTAATTATCTCGTCCTGAGTCCACTGGAATCTCACTTCCTGCAAGCTCCATGTTATTTTTATTGTCTTGCTTATCACACCTGCAACGGAAAAATATATAATATTCAAAAATTCAATGGGACAAAACCCAAATCCATTTTCAAATAAAGTAAGTTGTCTCATGTAGAACGCAACGCCAGAGAAGGAACATGACATCATTGGTTTGTTCATGACGTCACACTACCATGACAAAGTGATATTTTGCGTGTTCCACTAAAATATACAGGAAGCAGCAATGAACTTAATGTCAGTTCATTAATTCTGCCAGTTTGGGATACCTGTATATGGGTTCATAACAAACATAATAGGTTCCTGCACTCTATCTTTATAATTATATCAAATGTTCTTTGTAATTTTGTCACTGGTGCCAGCACTGAACACAGGAAAGACCATTCTAAGGATTACAGTTAATATAATCCACAAGGTCTTGTCACTGATGGGGTCATAGCACTATCAGAGGAATGCTAGCTTTTCTTTTTGCCAAAATATGTGCTACACAGTTTCTAAATCCTAGGCAGACTTAAAGCTCATTATCTTCTTTAGGGGGCAATTGTTCGATTAGTATTATTATCTGATAATTATTACTTGATAAATATAGCAAAAGAGTTAGATTAAATAAATCATCCTCAATATCACCATAAACATTCCATACGTAACATAACAAAACAAAACAACTCACATTATGATATTCCAAACGACGATTATGAATTTGTTTTCAGATGTCGTAAATATTGATCATTTTACGACATTACATAGACGAGACTGGACAACAGTTTGCCGACTAAATTACTTGGTCACTATATCTATAAAGTACATTATTCATGAAACCTCATCATGGTCAAGATTCATAGTACACATACGAAGATAAGTGTTTTGAAACTCTACTTCCGGGTTATTGTGTTAAAAGAACATGATAAAAATCATACCATGTTGGTTTTAATCACATCTAATGAACATACCTTAAAACAGTGTCACGTGAAGTTGATACGACGCTTCATATTCCGTGTCCATGTCGGCCTGTCCCAGCAGTCAAAGTTGGAATCTCCCCATGTCATAACTAAAAATAGACCTTGTTGTTGCGTTCGCTCGATTCCTCGTGTCCTAGAAACTCAGATCGAGCATCAGAGCAACCACATGAGAACCTATTGCAATGCTTATTGCAAACTGGAAGATAATCTCAGAGGCAATATTAATGTAAAATGTCGGATACAAAATCGCCTATTCCTTACAGCAACTGGACAAAATATTGAATAGACTCCTACCGAAGTTTGCGTGGGAAAGAAAAAATACGATTACTCAAAAAGCGTAGATATCGTCATGCTCAACTGATCATGCATGTATTTCCAGACATTCCTAGTGCGTTTGTCATGGTGACGTGTAGGTAAAGTGTATTATTACCTCTTGGTCATGAGACACACCCTATGTGAAAGAAATATACACTAACCTATACCTTCTAACTTTTGCGTGTTTGCTGCCCTCAGAAGTTATCCCAGACATAAGACAACGGTCTGTTAACAATCTAGTCAGCACCAGACAATCCAGTGATCAACGGAAGTATGCAGTGGATACGATGACATGTGTCACTGAAATTAGCGAGCCTGTACTCACTCACTCACTCACTCAGTTTAGGGACCCATGAATACCCAGGTCAGAATATGCATGGTCTTCATCAACCCCTGCCGGTCATTTAAGAGGCAACCATGCAGTGGGATCGTGACATCACAGCACCATGCAATGACATCACGCAATTAGTTTGGACCCATCAGCCGCTATTGATTCCGAGACAATGGAGTGTATCATTTCAACCCGACTTTCGGCAGCATGGCAGATAACTATACAGTGAAGAAAGCATGACATGAAGAGTCACCATGACATTGTCTTGACCAAAACAAATGGAATGTGAACTTACCGTTCGGCACAGTATCCCAGTGTATCTTAATTGCCAACAGATCTTATGATACTATCCCAATGTAACCATTGGGGTGGGGGGAGGGGGGGGGGGTGGATTCGAGGGTGATATTGAAATGTTGTACTCAAATCCCATATGTGTGTGTTGTATGGATACCAACTACCGAAATACATGAGACTACTATAGACATCTCTGTTGTCACGCACAAAGCTTTCTCACAGTACAATACAGTTCAGAGGAATGAGTGCCAAAGATAAGGGTAGATTTGCATAAGTCTTTAGGTCAATCATGACTATACTTGAAATGGCAATTTCAATGACAAATAGAAATATTCTTCTGATGGACTGGGGTAGACTGCCTGCGCTTATCCAGCTACGCAGACTGGTTTAGCTTGAAGCACAGCTAGCTAGACTACGATATTTTAGTGTTATTATAAATAGCGGTATAATCCATCCCACATGCATGTTCAAATGATCCCTCAGAGAAGTTGTCTTTCTCCCACTTCCTTTTAACTTGGGTCCCAGGTGGAGCCACCGAAGCCTTTCTGTGACACCATATGCTTCTGTGTTTTCGCAAATCAGAAGGATCTTGAAACAAGAGGAAACAGTCATCACAAGATGGCATGGTTGAGAGACATTCTTCACACCTCTGCTCACTCTGAATATTTAAGTCAGACTGAATGGTCTTTGCATGGAGATCCCCTGCAAACTGAATGCACTAGGATGCAAAGTCGCCGAAGGGGAGGTGTTTGTTTAGATCAACCAACATGTAACCATAAGGGTTCTCCTTTCAAACTGGTCCATGAAATGGTCTGAGTTACCTGGATGCATCTGTCTCGCCTATGTCACGATGGGTTGTTGATGGATAGGGTTATTGAGCAGAAGCAGATAATGGCGTATCACAAGGATATTCTATCTTGTAAGCTCGGGGTCCTCGCCAGGGAAGGGTATTTAATAAAACTCTGACCTGATGAAAGGAGCTTCATGTTTTTTTTCAGTAATCTCGGCCTTTCATTGAGATGGTAAATTCAAACTACTCGAGTTTTGTCGACCACCCCTTCTACACACTGCATAGTTTGCATGGTAAATGGTTTCGATACAGCAGGGAGAGAGAGAGCAGGATGTCGTCTGTGTATTCAGGGACAAAAGTGATGCATGATCGGAAATGAAGGGGTTTCATGGCAAAAATGAAACCGGATGAAACCAATTGATCAATCTGTATTCCATGATGTCCCTCGCTTTCTATGCACCTGATCCAAAGATACACACATGACCGTCAGGACAGCTCAAGGTCATTACCCTCCACGCTCTGTGAAAAGAAGTCACCAACAAAGTGTTCTCCAAGGTCACTGCCTTCTGTGAAATGAGGTCACGCAGGTGTTTGGTGACGTCATAAAAATAGACTATTTGAACATGTATACAAAAGTCACGCTCAGCAATATTCCAGCGGAGGTCTGTATATTCGAATCTGGATCAGACAATCAGGTGATAAACAGCATAAGCAGCGATCACATGGAAACTGATGACGTGTCAAACATAATGTAGTCAATACAGAACGTCTGTTCAGATCTACCCAGCACGTGCAGAATGTCGATGGTTCCGTCCTGACACCAAACGACGATGAAAGATAGTGTTTGTTGTTACCCTGGATATTGTAAACATGTTTCTGACCAGAGACAATGATTGTATGAATACAACTGTATAACCCGTATTTACGCTGTTGACATTAACCCGTGAAGGTCCCGGGGTAGAAGAGGCCTTCAGCAACCCATGCTTGCCGTAAATGGCGACTGGGCTTGTCGTAAGAGGCGACTAAGGGGATCGGGTGGTCAGGCTTGCTGACTTGGTTGACACATGTCATCGGTTCCCAATTGCGCAGATCGATGCTCATGTTGTTGATCACTGGATTGTCTGATCCAGACTCAATTATTTACAGACTGATGCCATATAGCTGGAATATTGCTGAGTGCGGCGTAAAACTAGCTAAACTCACTCACTGATCCGACATTTGTCCCAGTCCGACTGAGTGTCGGAATATGCAGCTTCCACTGTGTTCTAAACATGAGTGGAAATTGCGTGGTACCACGGTGGTAATGGCATGGTACCAGGGAGACTGAAAAGTTCAACTGTAACGAAATAATCACTAACTTCGAACTCAGTTTATTAATACAGCTGTACACCGTTCGAAATAATCGCATAATCTGTCAAAAAAAGGTTTTCAACCAGAATCTTTTCTATATTTTTTTTCATTAAAGTTCGAGAACCATCCATGATTCATCAACAGCAACACCAATACAAATATCTCTCGATATGGTCATCGCTTATTGTGTTTGCAGAAATAGTGTGAAACTGTGTACATTGTGTAGTGTATTTTGTGGTTATTGGTTTGACCATCACAAAATGGGCTTGCTGATTTGTTTATGTACAGGGAATAATTTATTTATTTATTTATTTATTTATTTATTTATTTATTTATTTATTTATTTATTTATTTATTTATTTATTTATTTATTTATTTTAGGGGAACTCGTGGTTATCCTGATCACCCGCAGAGATATGAATAAAAGAAAACAATGTTGTGAAGCTATATATATATTTATATATTGATATATTCCTATCCAAAAGCGCCATACAAACGAAATTCACACCCGCTACACTGAAAACGCCAGATATGACGTTACGAGTAAAGTGCGGTTAGGAGCTGTACCTGTGTGGGGAGCTTGCGATAACGAGAGTTAGCTCCCTTAGTAAACACGCTCTGTCAAGAAGTGTTGATCGTTGACACCGTCTTTCAGATCAGCACATCAGGTAGTCAGGAATGAGCATCTGAATTGAAGTTTCTTTACAGCCGTTGGTGTAACGTGATTGATACAGTAACAGGTAGATACAAATAAAAAAACGTGTATGCCTACTGTACGGGCGTGGTCTTTGTAATCGTACTAACCGAGAATAAGTCGATCGATGCATAGGGTATGCCCCTATACGACTTATAGTAGTACAGGGGCATACCCTATGCATCGATCGCCTGTGGGATGGGAGTGATTGAGCAATATTGTTTTAGGCCGTAGTTTGCCTGTTTTGAGCGTGGTTGTAACCTAAGCAACGATCAACGAAGAGTTCGGAACAGCGTGGCTGTGAACAATTTTGGAATCCTTACTATCCGATTTAATGTCAGACATATGTTTATGAATCTTGAAAATAGTGATACTAGCAGCTCTACATTTATAAACACGTAGTGAACGTTCTGTAGATAAAATTGGGAGCGATCCAGTGAGTTACCTTTAATGCCGAAATATTCCTGTTATATCAGAGTATCGCCATATTGGATACCCTTAACAAGTCTCATGATCACACGACTTCCTCTTTCGGCGTTGGTATGATCACTTCAAGACAAAATGCATTGATGGATAATTTGAACAACACCAAAACTGACAACAACGATAAACAACTGGTTTCCCAAGGCGCACAACGCTGCATCACTGTAGATGACTACATCACCAGTGACGCTACAATATATAATGCTTAACTCATTAAGCCCTGGAGCCGCTCCACTGCCCAACACCTGGCACCCCTCGCTGACTGCCTGATTGCTGCGACGAGGCTAATTAGTGCTAATCATGCCTGATTTCCCTGGCAGGTCTCGGATATGACAGGAAACTGTCTAGTCTCACAAACAAGTACTGATTATTTAATTGTGTCGTAAAGATGGAAAAGAGGCCGATGTGAATACATATATTACAGCATTTCATGTAATTTATTAATGTGTTCCTTATACCCCTTTGCCAGTGTGTGCTGTATTTTTATCAACACCTACGCGGTCTTTGTACGTACGAGATGAACAAATATACAAATTCCTCCTGTCTCTCTCATCGTATTGACTGAATTATCATATATTATTTATAATAGAGTTTAAAAAGAGGGGGAACTTGAATTATAATCGTCTACATTTTTTGCCAAGACATTGCTCGTGCTTACTGACTGTTTCAAGGAAAGTATCAATAGGTGTGTAAGTAACATGGAGCATATAGAAATTTATAGTTTGTCACTTTGTTCATCTTAACTTAACATACATCACCATTCATACACATACATACTGCATAATACATTTATCATTACTCGATGCTAAACAAAGTTTCCCGTCATGTGATGGGATAAAATATCACAAATGTAACGCATTATATCTCACTAATTCATTATATTGGCTGATACTTTGACCAATCGTATCGTGAGAACCTGTCACATAGGAAGAGCAAGGTGATGGGGCGTGGCCTAAACTTCTGAAGGGCACATTTCGTCACTCAGATTGGATACATTGATTTTATATTGTATTGTTTACCAGTGGATATGTTGTGTTTTGGTTGTATATTCTAACTATCATATAACAATTTGTGTATTGTCTGATATCGTATCGCTATCAAGGTTCACCAGACTGCACCCGTGTGTGCATATACAGTACAGAGAATGAAGCGTAAGTAGCACCATCAAGTGGGTTGTCCGACAAAATAACAACACATGTTTCTTTTACGCTTGTCCCGGGACAGTCCGTTCAATAAGGGAGTAGGGGCGTGGCTATGTATAAATTTTACCGGAGACTGTTGTGTCAAGACCAATAGTAGCGCTAAATAATCTTATTACTGTAGTCTGAATGATGATATGCAAGGGTATCAATACCATGACTAATATGCTATCCTGCTTTTACGGATGATGGATCAACGGAATTAGTTGCTACATGTGATAATTACAGAGAAGTGTCAAGAAACTTTCAATAGCTCATAAAGTAAGGGATTATGTAAGTGTGCCTTTCTTCACACATGTTTGGAATCTTTGTATGTAAGACATACTTAAACCAAATGATGTCCCACTCATATCATTGTGTGAGATTAAATTGTTCAAAACATCTATGTCAATGGCAGTAAAGACGAATTTACGCACATGCCTAATAATCTATGAAAGAAGCGTTTTCGCTGATACATTGCTAGTGTTTACTGAATATTTTAAGGAAAGTACTAATAAGCTAGTCTGTGACTTACTTATAACAGATTCACAGTTTGTCGCTTTGGTTCATCTAGATTTAATGCAGAAAATATACGTTATCGCACGAACATACATGTATGCATATTGTATAATGCTGTTCCTTGCACATACATAAGACAAAGGGTCATGGGGTGGGCGTCATCAAAGTTGTCGAATATGTCGTTTTGTATCTTAACTGTTCAATATACTCCCTGATTTGTTATCTATGACCAATCGTATCATGAGATACCTGTCACATTGGAAATGACAGGTGATGGGGCGTGGGCTAAATTTCTGAAGGGTACGTTCGGTCACTAGACAGCTTTGATACAGATTGACTATTGGTTAGATCGTTGACCAATCGATATGCTGGATTTCAGTTTTATCAACTCTAGCTATCATGAAAAGTTTGTGTATCGTGAACATATATAATCGTAAGGATGCCTGAAATGTACACGTAGAACTAACAAGCACTTTGACGAGTTTATTTTTCTTTGAAGCGCTCAAAGCGCTACAATCCGATTATTTTTACCCCGCATAACCCAATCCAACTATTGAGTAGAGATGGTATTTATTTGCATATACTTTTTGCGCACACTACTTGTACATCAAACATAATGGTTCGCTGAACATTTCAATTTAATCTGCACATTGTTATGAATAAATACCATAATTCAAGAACATGTATTATAGAATTTAAAAAAGTAACACGATACTGATTTATACACTTGAAGTTGAATCTCCCCATATGTTTATGAAGATGGACATACTTATATTTGTTTTGAAAGCAAACGATGTTCAGAAGATTGACAATGGGCGTAACTCCACAAAACAGGTTGTCCAATGATGTAACAACGCATTAGTTTGTTTTACACTTGTCACGGGACAAAAGTTTACCTTGACATGCATTCGGCCAGAGGCTGTTATTTTGAGGTTGAAAGAGGTGTTTACATATCTCATTTAGTGTTGTCTGATTGAATGATTATACGCATCAATTCCATAACTATTATCCTCCTTTTATTGACGATGGATCTGATACACGTGATCATTACACAGGATAAGATAATTACAGAGATCAAATACAAAGGTTTCTTACACAATGCTTATGTAAATTGCATTGAAAAATCACATTTCAAACAAGCATGAAACAGCTTGAACAAAATACCCCAGTTACCTTTGTATGGTTTATGTGTACTATATATGTATATTCTGAGTAAATGCAAGAGTTATCACTTCATATTCGATTATGTATTATTGTCAACTTTAAAAATCAATAGTCGCAAATGAATTAGGTCTAAATTAGTAACTTGGTTTATTTAAAATCAACATGAACATGAGTGTAATACAGTATTGCTATTTATGTCTACGATTCATTATATGGACTATTACAACAAATGAATGAATGAATGATTTAATTTAGAAGAAGGTTTTGTAACCTTGTCACCATTAATTCAATCAATGTGCAAACATAGTATTTTAGTGTTCAATCCCAATGACGAGTAACCAACACGTACCTCCTGTGACAACATCTCATAATCGCTTTTCTCACAGACATGTGTTCCTTTGCCTGTATAATCCCCCGGCATTGCAAGCAATTGTTATCAAAACACATTAATAGTTCTTCTGATTAACACAGAAAGTAACCTCTCTCGTAAGAAAAGCTAATCTTTGATCATTACTGCTAAACTGATTGAAATTATAGGTACAGTACAAATTTAAAATGTAAAACCCCCAATACGCGGCTCTCGCTGAATGAGAGGTGCTTTTCGTAACCCCCAGTATGCGGCTCTCGCTGAATAAGAGGTGCTTTTTCTTACCCCCAATAAGCGACTCTCGCTGTGAGAAGTTAATTAATTTGCCGCATATACGCGGCTCTCGGCCTTAATGAGTTAATCAAACATGACTTTGGTGCATAATAGTAGCATATGCCTCCTCATCATCTAAAAACCTTTAGAAGTTTCACTAATTACCTGAAAGCCATAACACTGATCACATTTAAAAACAGGATAAATAAGTGGTGTTCTTTGTTCACAGCCCACAATGAACTAAGCAGAGGGACTACAAACCAGCATCATGTCTACCTTGGAACAGGACTTACATAATGCAGTAAGGAGTGGTCATCTGCTACAGACTCAGTCTTTGCTCCTGAAAGGAGCCAAAATTGATGGCATCTACTATGGATGGACACCCCTGCAGCAAGCAATTGATGCTGGTAGGTATGTCCAGCTGCTGGTATGTCCAGTCATCATGGTGATGTTATATAAACCATGTGGTGTTGGTCTGTAAAAAATCTAGAATGGACCAGTCAGTCTAGTAATCATCATATATATCATAAGCATCATTCTATACAGTGACGTATACAGTGACATGTTGACCAAGTCAGCAAGCCTGACAAGCCAGTCCAGTTAGTCACCTCTTACAGCATTACAAATCTAATGTGGATATTAATAGACAATACATAAAAGGCTTTTAAAACAGAAGATCTTCTAGGGCACAATTTGTGGTATATGGAGAGCATTTTGTAGAAGCTCTCAGCAATGTTACAAATTAAGCATGTAAAAGGGGGATGCTTGTCATAATCCATGTGTAAATACTATTTTTATTTTCGGTTATTGAGTAGATAGTAGGAGATGTGAGAGGGGTGGTTATGACTAATCTTTCGTTTTAGCGACATGTCTTTTTCCTGTGGTGTGGTAGTATGTTCATATCTTTTGTCCCCAGGAAATGAAGCAGTGGCATTATTTCTAATAGAGGAAGGCTGTGACATCAATTACCATGACAAGAACAATCTGTCACCATTTGAGAATGCTGTCAGAAAGAATCAGGCAAAAGTAAGATTCCTTTGATTGAATCATACAATCGTACTCATATTATTAAGGGATTTGTTTACAAAGCTCAACCTAAGCTGCATTTTTGTGTAAACATGTGTAATATATCCCCATAGCCCAATATCTTGAGAGTTGCTTGTATGAAGACTGTGTCTAATGACTTTTAGGTGTGTGAATTATTGCTGAAGAAGGGCATTGATGGTAATCTCGCATTATCTGATGGAGAGGTACCACTCCACGTTGCTGTGGAGAAAGGAAGCACCAAGCTGGTCAGCGTCCTTATGAGTGAAGGTAATGTAAATACTCTCACATAGAAGGTGAAAACAAGAAACTGTTTATGGATAAAAAGTTCTTCTTTCTTTCTGAATCACCTAGTGAATGGACAAGAAGTAATTCTGAAATGTCGCGAAGGATAAATACTTTATCATCCATAAAATGCTTCATGTCATGTTCTTCATATGTATGAAAGACTTGAGTTAAAATCTATTGTACAAGAGCCAGAATGGTAAAAGTGTCATATCTTTATCTCACAGATTTACCTGGGACTGTAAACTGTTTTTCAGTAACGTAGACTGATTTTTGTCTTTCAAGGCATTGACAAACACTAGGTATCTACACTGGCGTGTGTTTAAATTTCACAGAAATGCACCACTATCATTGTACAGTATTACATGCCTACAAGACTAAAGCTGGGGATTTCAGTCGAAGTCACCCAATGACTCTCAGAACTGAAATCATACTCGACAAATTGGGCCTTTGCTGTGTTCAGCTTGTGTAATGCTTCTTATCCTGATAACTTAAACGTCTTGGAGACAAACGTCATCTGTAAGTTTTGTAAGTACTTATTCATAAAATTTTCTCTTTCTAAGGGAAAGTTGACCTAAGCTGTAAAAATAAGCGTGGACAGTCACCACTGTATGTGGCATGCTCTGAGGGCCTGGCCAAGATTGCCTCCATGTTGGTGACATCAGGAGCAGACGTCAACTTCCAGTGTGAGGATGATGGGCAGACGCCACTTATTGCTGCAGCAAGCAATGAACACCAAGATGTTGTGAAGATTCTTTTAAAAGTAAAATTTCTAAAAATCAATGTTTCTTAATTTGATAAAGTTCCAAAATGCATAATATCAAATGGGTGATGAGTTTGGTTGTACACTGATTTTAGCAGATTTCCACCGTATCAACTGTTTAGCATGGGGTCAAGTCCACAGATTGTCTGAAAAGCCAAGTTTCTAATCTGGGTTTGTCAGATGAGGACAAGTTCTAACTTACACACTATCAAACCTTTAATTTACTAATAAGATATGGTGGTGTGTGGATGAGTGTGATTGTACACTGATTTAACAGATATCCAATATTATCACTGAGTAGTAAGGACATCCTTACCTTGTCAGCTTGCTGATGGGGTTAGCCACTTTGCTCATGATCAGAAGGTCCTTGGTTTGAATCCCAGCATGGAACTTGGACATTTAATGGCTGCTACTACAGGGGGCACCCAAAATGAGTTTCAGACATTGTGTCTGCGTGTGGAATAAAACTTGGCCTTTGCCATAAGAAGCCAACACTTCACCGATTAGGCTAATATTCCATCCCTATTGCATTGCTGTACGTGTTAGTAGTAGATACCTTGCTTGGAGTGTGTATGTGTGCATTTCATCAATCCTCCTTGCTTATTGATCAGTTGAAGCAACAGGACATCAGAGTGGTTCATTGTTGAGAGGAACAGGATATGATGTCATGCATTGTTTATGATGTCATAAATTGTTTATATTACAAGAGACGTCCTTCAGTACCTGTGAAGGTCCTGGGTAGAATAGGCCTTCAGCCAGCCATGCTTGCCATAAAAGGTGACAAGGCTTGTTGTAAGAGACGACTAACAGGATTGGGTGGTCAGGCTGGCTGACTTGGTTGACACATGCCATCGGTTCCCAACTGCCCATATCAATGCTCTTGCTGTTGATGACTGGATTGTCTGGTCCAGACTCAATTATTTACAGACTGATGCCATATAGCTGGAATATTGCTGAGTGCAGCGTAAAACTCAACTCACTCACTCACTTACTTCCTTCAGTGAAGAGTAGGGTTGATATTGTATTTGTATGTATTTCTTCAATGCCTAACTTAAGAATGTCAGTATTAACATATAGAATAACCTACTCAAAGTTGTAATCTTCTGTTCCTCACAGTGAAGTAAGTCCAAAACCAAAGGTTGAGGATTTATGCCAATCGTTCACTTGGGACAGATAATTCTGAGAAGTTTCTTTGTTTTTCTCTAATTACTGTATCTATCTAGCTGTGATATGACTGAAGAATTGTTCAAAATGGTGTTACACTCAACTCACCGAGTCTGAAAAAAGTGTCTCTGTTCTGTGCAGTACAATGCAGATGTGAACGTCCAGGATACAGATGGATGGACGGCACTGTGGCATGCTTACACCAACAGCAGCGAGGACATCATTGAGCTGTTGCTGAAGGCAGGAGCCAACAGAAACATCCCCAACAGTGATGGCCTCACCATCATGGAGGACGCCAGGGAGAACGAGGATGATGAGATGTTGATCTTGTTCCAGAAGTATCTCACATGACAGTCCAGGTTTGCAGAGAATCATAATCATACAACACAATGAAAGTCATAACTTGTTTCTACTTAATACTGGAATGTGGAACACAGCATGTTTTTCACATTGGAGTTATATTTTTAGGATTTGGCTGTTTGGTAGTTTAGTTTAACACATGCTCAAGAATTGTCCCACGCATCGCTTTACATTTAACCAAGGGTTTATCATCCATTTATGTTATCATTATAATCTCATGGGATGATCAGCCATTAAAAACATTTGACACATAGCTTTGATACTAGTAGGGTAGGGAAGGGAAGTAAATTGAGTGTACACAGATACCATAAATGTTTTGTTACATCAAATGCATTGGTTTCAAACCTAACTTTGAATTTGCATAAAATAAACAAAATGTGTAAACATTACAACATATATTTTGAGTTGCCATGACATACTTAGACATGGAGTTACAACAAGTGGTCAGATCACTTCATGGAATGGTGCCCTAACCTTGGGAATCCTGTCTTGTTGTACACTTGTCTTCAGGCCCCATTCCATATAACTATCAGAGTGCTTTGACTGTCGTAAATAAAGTGTTTGAATGAATATCGCCATAGCACTTTAGGAAAGGGAGCCTAAAGCTCAACCAAGTGGTGTTCATCAGGTAAAGTTTGTATTTTGTAATGCATTTCCTTGTTCCATTTCCAATGATCGTCATGCTTTTATTTTATTGGAAGATGGTTTTCAATTTGTATTTACTTGTGTTGTTATCATTCTTCACTAAGTATTAATCTGACACTGTAGTGTGTTCTGACTGCACTAATAACTGTATAATTCTGATACAGTTGAATATCAAGGCTTCATATATTTGGTGCTTGTTTCATCTCATTCAATACTGGATTGCTTTTTCCCATGTCATTCATGCAAAAACAAGTCAGATGTATTGGGCATACTTGTACCCGACCATGGCTATAGACTCACACTTTTATTGTATGTGTTTAAAAGTCCATAACATGCTCAACTGACTACTGCAGTGTCCAGTTCAGTATGTTTCAACATTCATAATACATACAATTCGTTTCTAATCTATTACATTTTGCATCACAACAAAGAGGATAATGTTTTCTCAGGAAACAAATGTAAAGATAGTGAAGTCCAGACTCGATTATTTACAGATCACCAGCATATAGCTGGAATATTGCTGAGTGCGGCGTAAAACTAAACTCACTCACTCCAGACAGTGAAACATGTTTGTAATGTACTGAACGTTCCGATAATGAACACAAACACATGCTAGAAATTGTCAAAATATACTGATATAGTGTCTCTGAATACCAGCAGTTTCTAAGAATATGTTTTAGTAGACTTTTAAACGGTGTTGGTATGTTCTTGTTGATCTTCACAGAATAGTCACTTATCATTTGAGGAAATTTGAGTACCTGAGTACTTAAATACATATTTTTTGTGACTTTTTCATGATGAATAAGCTTTTGAAAATGCTTGGTTTTGACAAATCTGTGTACCAGAGAAATCCACTGTCAAAAGACAGCAAGTTTTAAAAGATTTTTGCAGATTTCTCTCAAGATTTGACTGTTCAATATCATTGTTCATTTATTCAAGAGTGCCTATCTCAGATTTTCTCTTGTATGTGTAACATTATTTGGTTAAGCACCATTCCTGCAGTAAGTGCCTTATGCCAATTGTCAGGTTATTGTGGCAGCTGTACAGGAGCTTTGCATTGCTTGCTGCCTTGTGCTAGTACTTAACTCTAACCAAAGTTGTGAAAGAGGTCAATATTTAAACCCTTTGGATCAAATCAGTTATTTTCAGGAGATAAAACCAAATCTCACTGAGAATTTGGATCCTAATTAGCAGAATTGACATGTTTTGAATATTGTAACTACGAATCCAAACTTTGTAAATTAGAATTGCACATATCATTAATTTGATATGATGTCTGACTATTAATGAGAAAGAAGAACTCGTCCATTAATATTAATGTATGTCCGTCTATCAGGCTGTCTTTATTAGAGTTGATTATTGTGATGTTATTTGATACCTTTATAATACCAATTATCGTCTTGTAAATTATTGTGGGAAAGAGAAATATAGGAATAGTGTGCAAGAATATATTTATGGTATTTTAAAAATATTTATATGTATTATTACTTTTGTAGTGGGGTAAAGGTGTGTGTGTGTTTTAGAGGGGTTTGAGAATGGGGCAGCAGCCTCCCTACTGGTTTACTTAACATTCCTTCATCCATATGTTGCAAGTAATGTTACATTCCGTCCTTGTGGATGTTTTTTTACTGGTAAGAAATGTTTAATTTCTGTGTTTTCCAGAGTTATAAAGAATAAAGTAAAATACATCTGTGACTTGCTTTGTCAGTTGTTTTATTGCTTTCATATAAGGTACAAATTAAGGAATTCACCTGTACAAAATAATTATTTCATTGTAATGAAGCGTCATAATACTGCTCAGGTTACAGGAAGGATGCTAACCTATTGTGCTAGCTGGAATGTTTAGTTGTTATACCATTGGAATCACATGTAGAATGTTTAGTTGTTATGCCAGCTTGATTACCTGTAGAATGTGTAGGTGATATGCCCTCCAGAAGTCTTTCAAATGTTTTGCTGTTATACAGCTAGATTACCCGTAGACCAACAAACAAAACACCAACAAACCATAATAACACAAGTAACAAAACATGAAACTGCGAAAACCACAACTTATCAAAAGAAAGATAACAAAAGTAAGGACGTAATTAGATACAAGACCGAAAAGACCAACAACATAAATAAAATAACAAACAAAAACAAAATCAAACTGAGACAATACCCCCTTCATGCAAGAAAGCACTACCGTAAACACACGTGCACGCACGCGCGTAACTGCCCAGAACATTCAATCGAACAAAAGGAACAAACACCATTCTCTCAATCAGTGATACATCATTAAAACCATAACACGAATGTGGAATAGACAATACATGTGTGAATAAACTGAATGAGGCAAGCAGAATACACACAAAGATACCTAAACAAAAAAAACAACAAAAAAACAAAACAAACCAGCACAAACAGATCACAAAACAAACAGCAGACATGTAATAGAAACAAGAAAATAAAGAGAATATATCCATCAACCAGCATTAAAATCTTCTATCACACATCAAAGAACAATTGAAACAAAAAAAAATATCAGTCCCTGAAATAACATCAGCAAAACAGGAACGAACTAATCTGAGCTATAAAAGAACAAATGAAATAAATCAATTATGGCAAGAACCATCCAAAAACAAGCAAACAAAGAACAAAACAAACACGTGTAAACACCGAAATGAACCCATAAACAAGCACGCGATGCCGAAACCCAAGAACAGTCCACGCAAATAACAACACAAGTAAACATCAAACTGAGAAAACATCAAATTAACCAGAGAACGCTAACACAAGCAATCACCCCAAAAGATCCCAACAGACGGAAAAGGAATGGACAACAGAACAAGAAAACTAAATAAGGGAGGCTAAGAGAAGCAAATAGGGAGGCACAATCAAATACTAACATGTGAAACAACAAACCTCAAAGTTAAGAAATCAACACGAAAGCAAGACACAGTCGACAAACTAGTAAACAAAAATAGAACAGACCAAACACACGTCTAAAAAACGACAGGGACCCTTCAAAAAGCATAAAAATAACAAAAACAACATTATACCAAGTGAATAAATACAAACACATGTGGCCAAGCTTCAAAATAAGGACACCTCAACTTCACACAAATGCAACACATGCAGTCACCAAAAGAAAAGAAGAAAATGAAAAACAATGTGGCTCATAAACTAAGTTTACCAAGCGACAAAACTGCAATGAAGAACCACACGCATCGAAAGAAAACACAACCAAGCCAATATTTCAACATAAACATGAAATAGAAACAAAGGAAATAAGGAAAAGAAAGCCATCAACCAGGTAAATAAATATCGAAATTATCAAACAATACAATAAAGAAAAGAAAACCATCAACCAGGTAAATAAATATTCAAAATATCAAACACAGTATCGAATATCAAAACACAAAAGGAACAAACATCCAACTATCAATCACTTAAACAACATCATCAAAACCTGAAGCACAAAAGATGAATATACTACTCAATGAGTGAACTAAAACAGTCAAATCGCATAACACCAATGAACAAACACACTAAGAAAATAAAAAATGCCAACATTTGAGCAAAAAACAAAACAGAAAAAACAAGAATCAAACTAAATCAAAGGAAGAAAAAAATAACTATCAACAAGCTAAATGAATATCCAAGAATTCAAACAAAGCATCAAACATCAGAGAACAAGAGTAAGAAACAACCAACTACCAATCATTGAAACAACATCATTAAAACCCAAAAACAAAAAATAGAATTCACAACATAATCAATACACAAAAAGAAGCAAGCAAAAATATACCAATGAGAAAACATACAAACAAAACGAAACCCCAAATTGCCAACAGTAAAAAACAAAAACAATAAAACAAAACATAAATAAATAAAGATAAAATCAAAACAAAAAAAAGTAAGAAAAGAGAAGTATCCGTCAGTTAAATGAACATGCAAATATGCAAATGAAGTATCAAACATCAAAGAACAAAAGGAACAAACATCAAACTATCAATCTCTAAAACATCACGAGAAAAGGAAACACAAAACAGGATTGGACAACACAAACGGTAAACTAAATATGGCAAGTAAAATAACAACAAAAAAACCAAACACAAATAGAATAAAACACAAACAACCAACTACCAACAAACTAAATGAATATATAAGAATTCAAACAAAGTATCAAACATCAAAGAAGAAAAGGAACAAACAACAAAATATCAATTACTGATATAAAATCATCAAAACGCAAAACACAAACAGTAAATACACAGCGAAATGAGTAAACGCAACGAGGGCAAGCACAATAGCACCAATAAACAAACACACAAACAGAATAAACCACAATCAAACCAACATAAAAACAATAAAGAAAAACTAAGCAGAAAAATAAAATCAAAACTAAGGAAAGAAAGAAAATATAACCATCAACAAGCCAAATGAACATCCCAGTATTCCAACGAAGTATCAAACATCAAAGAACAAAACGACCAACCAACAAACTATCAATCACTAAAAGAGTAAGACACACATTCAGAACAAAAGAAAGTGAGGAAAACAACACCATGCAAACAGAATAAAACACAACCATCCGAAAACATAAACTCTAAAAGCCAAGCAGCAAACATAACATCAAAACAAAGGGACAAAAACAAAGGCATCTATCAACCAACTGAGAGAACATCCAACAATACAAACAAAGCATCAAACATCAAAGAAAAAATTCGAAAAACATCAAACTGTCAATCACTGAAACAACATCAACAAAACCCGAACACACAAAAGACGAATGGACAACACAATGAGTAAACAAAATGAGGCAAACAAAATAACACCAAGACACAAAAACAGAAACAGAATAAACGACAATCAAGCCAACATTCAAACGCTAAAAAATAAAATAAAGCAGCAAATATAAAATCCAAATCAAAAGAAAGTAAGAAAACATAACTACACGAAAGTTAAATCAACATGCAAATATGCAAACGAAGTATCAAACATCAAAGAACAAAAGGAACAAACATCAAACTATCAATCTCTAAAACATCACGAAAAAAGGAAACACAAAACAGGATTGGACAACACAAACGGTAAACTAAATATGGCAAATAAAATAACAACATAAAAAACCCGCACAAACAAGTAGAACAAAAAAGAAACAACGAACTACAACAAACTAAATGAATTTATAAGAATTCAAACAAAGTATCAAACATCAAAGAAGAAAAGGAACAAACAACAAAATATCAATTACTGATATAAAATCATCAACACGCAAAACACAAACACTAAATACACAGTGAAATGAGTAAACTCAACGAGGGCAAGCACAAAAGCACCAATAAACAAACACACAAACAGAATAAGCCACAATCAAGCCAACATAAAAAAAATGAAGAAAAACGAAGCAGAAAAATAAAATCAAAACAAAGGAAAAAAAGAAAATATAACCATCAACAAGCCAAATGAACATCCAAGTATTCCAACGAAGCATCAAACATCAAAGAACAAAACGACCAACCAACAAACTATCAATCACTAAAAGAGTAAGACACACATTCAGAACAAAAGAAAGAGAAGAAAACAACACCATGCAAACAGAATAAAACACAACCACCCCAAATTCTAAACACTAAAAGCAAAGCAGCAAACATAACATCAAACCAAAGGGACAAAAACAAAGGTATCTATCAACCAACTGAGAGAACATCCAACAATACAAACAAAGCATCAAACATCAAAGAAAAAACTCGAAAAACATCAAACTGTCAATCACTGAAACAACATCAACAAAACCCGAACACACAAAAGACGAATGGACAACACAATGAGTAAACAAAATGAGGCAAACAAAATAACACCAAGACACAAAAACGGAAACAGAATAAACGGCAATCAAGCCAACATTCAAACGCTAGAAAATAAAATAAAACAGGACATATAAAATCAAAATAAAAGACAGTAAGAAAACATAACTACATGAACGTTAAATGAACATGCAAATATGCAAAAGGAAGTATCAAATATCAAAGAACAAAAGGAACAAACATCAAACTATCAATCTCTAAAACATCACGAAAACAGGAAACACAAAACAGGATTGGACAACACAAACGGTAAACTAAATATGGCAAGTAAAATAACAACAACAACAAAAACCAAACACAAATAGAATAAAACACAAACAACCAACTACCAACAAACTAAATGAATATATAAGAATTCAAACAAAGTATCAAACATCAAAGAAGAAAAGGAACAAACAACAAAATATCAATTACTGAAATAAAATCATCAAAACGCGAAACACAAACAGTAAATAGACAGCGAAATGAGTAAACTCAACGAGGGAAGCACAATAGCACCAATAAACAAACACACAAACAGAATAAGCCACAATCAAGCCAACATAAAAACAATAAAGAAAAACGAAGCAGAAAAATAAAATCAAAACTAAGGAAAGAAAGAAAATATAACCATCAACAAGCCAAATGAACATCCCAGTATTCCAACGAAGTATCAAACATCAAAGAACAAAACGACCAACCAACAAACTATCAATCACTAAAAGAGTAAGACACACATTCAGAACAAAAGAAAGTGAGGAAAACAACACCATGCAAACAGAATAAAACACAACCATCCGAAAACATAAACTCTAAAAGCCAAGCAGCAAACATAACATCAAACCAAAGGGACAAAAACAAAGGTATCTATCAACCAACTGAGAGAACATCCAACAATACAAACAAAGCATCAAACATCAAAGAAAAAACTTGAAAAACATCAAACTGTCAATCACTGAAACAACATCAACAAAACCCGAACACACAAAAGACGAATGGACAACACAATGAGTAAACAAAATGAGGCAAACAAAATAACACCAAGACACAAAAACAGAAACAGAATAAACGGCAATCAAGCCAACATTCAAACGCTAAAAAATAAAATAAAGCAACAAATATAAAATCCAAATAAAAGAAAGTAAGAAAACATAACTACACGAAAGTTAAATGAACATGCAAATATGCAAACGAAGTATCAAACATCAAAGAACAAAAGGAACAAACATCAAACTATCAATCTCTAAAACATCACGAAAAAGGGAAACACAAAACAGGATTGGACAACACAAACGGTAAACTAAATATGGCAAGTAAAATAACAACAACAAAACCAAACACAAATAGAATAAAACAAACAAACAACTACCAACACACTAAATGAATACATAAGAATTCAAACAAAGTATCAAACATCAAAGAAGAAAAGGAACAAACAACAAACTATCAACCAACTGAGAGAACATCCAACAATACAAACAAAGGATCAAACATCAAAGAAAACACTCGAAAAACATCAAACTGTCAATCACTGAAACAACATCAACAAAACCCGAACACACAAAAGACGAATGGACAACACAATGAGTAAACAAAATGAGGCAAACAAAATAACACCAAGACACAAAAACAGAAACAGAATCAACGACAATCAAGCCAACATTCAAACGCTAAAAAATAAAATAAAGCAGCAAATATAAAATCCAAATCAAAAGAAAGTAAGAAAACATAACTACACGAAAGTTAAATCAACATGCAAATATGCAAACGAAGTATCAAACATCAAAGAACAAAAGGAACAAACATCAAACTATCAATCTCTAAAACATCACGAAAAAGGGAAACACAAAACAGGATTGGACAACACAAACGGTAAACTAAATATGGCAAGTAAAATAACAACAACAACAAAAACCAAACACAAATAGAATAAAACACAAACAACCAACTACCAACAAACTAAATGAATATATAAGAATTCAAACAAAGTATCAAACATCAAAGAAGAAAAGGAACAAACAACAAAATATCAATTACTGAAATAAAATCATCAAAACGCGAAACACAAACAGTAAATAGACAGCGAAATGAGTAAACTCAACGAGGGAAGCACAATAGCACCAATAAACAAACACACAAACAGAATAAGCCACAATCAAGCCAACATAAAAACAATAAAGAAAAACGAAGCAGAAAAATAAAATCAAAACTAAGGAAAGAAAGAAAATATAACCATCAACAAGCCAAATGAACATCCCAGTATTCCAACGAAGTATCAAACATCAAAGAACAAAACGACCAACCAACAAACTATCAATCACTAAAAGAGTAAGACACACATTCAGAACAAAAGAAAGTGAGGAAAACAACACCATGCAAACAGAATAAAACACAACCATCCGAAAACATAAACTCTAAAAGCCAAGCAGCAAACATAACATCAAACCAAAGGGACAAAAACAAAGGTATCTATCAACCAACTGAGAGAACATCCAACAATACAAACAAAGCATCAAACATCAAAGAAAAAACTTGAAAAACATCAAACTGTCAATCACTGAAACAACATCAACAAAACCCGAACACACAAAAGACGAATGGACAACACAATGAGTAAACAAAATGAGGCAAACAAAATAACACCAAGACACAAAAACAGAAACAGAATCAACGGCAATCAAGCCAACATTCAAACGCTAAAAAATAAAATAAAGCAACAAATATAAAATCCAAATAAAAGAAAGTAAGAAAACATAACTACACGAAAGTTAAATGAACATGCAAATATGCAAACGAAGTATCAAACATCAAAGAACAAAAGGAACAAACATCAAACTATCAATCTCTAAAACATCACGAAAAAGGGAAACACAAAACAGGATTGGACAACACAAACGGTAAACTAAATATGGCAAGTAAAATAACAACAACAAAACCAAACACAAATAGAATAAAACAAACAAACAACTACCAACACACTAAATGAATACATAAGAATTCAAACAAAGTATCAAACATCAAAGAAGAAAAGGAACAAACAACAAACTATCAACCAACTGAGAGAACATCCAACAATACAAACAAAGGATCAAACATCAAAGAAAACACTCGAAAAACATCAAACTGTCAATCACTGAAACAACATCAACAAAACCCGAACACACAAAAGACGAATGGACAACACAATGAGTAAACAAAATGAGGCAAACAAAATAACACCAAGACACAAAAACAGAAACAGAATCAACGACAATCAAGCCAACATTCAAACGCTAAAAAATAAAATAAAGCAGCAAATATAAAATCCAAATCAAAAGAAAGTAAGAAAACATAACTACACGAAAGTTAAATCAACATGCAAATATGCAAACGAAGTATCAAACATCAAAGAACAAAAGGAACAAACATCAAACTATCAATCTCTAAAACATCACGAAAAAGGGAAACACAAAACAGGATTGGACAACACAAACGGTAAACTAAATATGGCAAGTAAAATAACAAAAAAAACAAAAACAAACACAAATAGAATAAAACACAACCAACCAACTACCAACAAACTAAATGAATATATAAGAATTCAAACAAAGTATCAAACATCAAAGAAGAAAAGGAACAAACAACAAACTATCAATTACTGAAATAAAATCATCAAAACGCGAAACACAAACAGTAAATACACAGCGAAATGAGTAAACGCAACGAGGGCAAGCACAATAGCACCAATAAACAAACACACAAACAGAATAAGCCACAATCAAGCCAACATAAAAACAATAAAAAAACGAAGCAGAAAAATAAAATCAAAACAAAGGAAAGAAAGAAAATATAACCATCAACAAGCCAAATGAACATCCAAGTATTCCAACGAAGTATGAAACATCAAAGAACAAAACGACCAACCAACAAACTATCAATCACTAAAAGAGTAAGACACACATTCAGAACAAAAGAAAGAGAAGAAAACAACACCATGCAAACAGAATAAAACACAACCACCCCAAATTCTAAACACTAAAAGCCAAGCAGCAAACATAACATCAAACCAAAGGGACAAAAACAAAGGTATCTATCAACCAACTGAGAGAACATCCAACAATACAAACAAAGCATCAAACATCAAAGACAAAACTCGAAAAACATCAAACTGTCAATCACGGAAACAACATCAACAAAACCCGAACACACAAAAGAGGAACGGACAACAAAATGAGGCAAACAAAATAACACCAAGACACAAAAACGGAAACAGAATAAACGGCAATCAAGCCAGCATTCAAACGCTAGAAAATAAAATAAAACAGTAAATATAAAATCAAAACAAAAGAAAGTAAGAAAACATAACTACACGAAAGTTAAATGAACATGCAAATATGCAAACGAAGTATCAAACATCAAAGAACAAAAGGAACAAACATCAAACTATCAATCCCTAAAACATCACGAGAAAAGGAAACACAAAACAGGATTGGACAACACAAACGGTAAACTAAATATGGCAAGTAAAATAACAACAACAAAACCAAACACAAATAGAATAAAACAAACAACCAACTACCAACACACTAAATGAATACATAAGAATTCAAACAAAGTATCAAACATCAAAGAAGAAAAGGAACAAACAACAAACTATCAACCAACTGAGAGAACATCCAACAATACAAACAAAGGATCAAACATCAAAGAAAACACTCGAAAAACATCAAACTGTCAATCACTGAAACAACATCAACAAAACCCGAACACACAAAAGACGAATGGACAACACAATGAGTAAACAAAATGAGGCAAACAAAATAACACCAAGACACAAAAGCAGAAACAGAATCAACGACAATCAAGCCAACATTCAAACGCTAAAAAATAAAATAAAGCAGCAAATATAAAATCCAAATCAAAAGAAAGTAAGAAAACATAACTACACGAAAGTTAAATCAACATGCAAATATGCAAACGAAGTATCAAACATCAAAGAACAAAAGGAACAAACATCAAACTATCAATCTCTAAAACATCACGAAAAAGGGAAACACAAAACAGGATTGGACAACACAAACGGTAAACTAAATATGGCAAGTAAAATAACAAAAAAACAAAACCAAACACAAATAGAATAAAACACAAACAACCAACTACCAACAAACTAAATGAATATATAAGAATTCAAACAAAGTATCAAACATCAAAGAAGAAAAGGAACAAACAACAAAATATCAATTACTGAAATAAAATCATCAAAACGCGAAACACAAACAGTAAATACACAGCGAAATGAGTAAACTCAACGAGGGAAGCACAATAGCACCAATAAACAAACACACAAACAGAATAAGCCACAATCAAGCCAACATAAAAACAATAAAGAAAAACGAAGCAGAAAAATAAAATCAAAACAAAGGAAAGAAAGAAAATATAACCATCAACAAGCCAAATGAACATCCCAGTATTCCAACGAAGTATCAAACATCAAAGAACAAAACGACCAACCAACAAACTATCAATCACTAAAAGAGAAAGAAACACATTGAGAACAAAAGAAAGAGAAGAAAACAACACCATGCAAACAGAATAAAACACAACCACCCCAAATTCTAAACACTAAAAGCCAAGCAGCAAACATAACATCAAACCAAAGGGACAAAAACAAAGGTATCTATCAACCAACTGAGAGAACATCCAACAATACAAACAAAGCATCAAAGATCAAAGAAAACACTCGAAAAACATCAAACTGTCAGTCACTGAAACAACATCAACAAAACCCGAACACACAAAAGAGGAACGGACAACACAATGAGTAAACAAAATGAGGCAAACAAAAAACCACCAAGACACAAAAACGGAAACAGAATAAACGGCAATCAAGCCAGCATTGAAATGCTAGAAAATAAAATAAAACAGTAAATATAAAATCAAAACAAAAGAAAGTAAGAAAACATAACTACACGAAAGTTAAATGAACATGCAAATATGCAAAAGGAAGTATCAAACATCAAAGAACAAAAGGAACAAACATCAAACTATCAATCTCTAAAACATCACGAGAAAAGGAAACACAAAACAGGATTGGACAACACAAACGGTAAACTAAATATGGCAAGTAAAATAACAACAACAACAAAAAACAAACACAAATAGAATAAAACACAAACAACCAACTACCAACAAACTAAATGAATATATAAGAATTCAAACAAAGTATCAAACATCAAAGAAGAAAAGGAACAAACAACAAACTATCAATTACTGAAATAAAATCATCAAAACGCGAAACACAAACAGTAAATACACAGTGAAATGAGTAAACTCAACAAGGGAAGCACAATAGCACCAATAAACAAACACACAAACAGAATAAGCCACAATCAAGCCAACATAAAAACAATAAAAAAACGAAGCAGAAAAATAAAATCAAAACAAAGGAAAGAAAGAAAATATAACCATCAACAAGCCAAATGAACATCCCAGTATTCCAACGAAGTATCAAACATCAAAGAACAAAACGACCAACCAACAAACTATCAATCACTAAAAGAGTAAGACACACATTCAGAACAAAAGAAAGAGAAGAAAACAACACCATGCAAACAGAATAAAACACAACCACCCCAAATTCTAAACACTAAAAGCCAAGCAGCAAACATAACATCAAACCAAAGGGACAAAAACAAAGGTATCTATCAACCAACTGAGAGAACATCCAACAATACAAACAAAGCATCAAACATCAAAGAAAACACTCGAAAAACATCAAACTGTCAGTCACTGAAACAACATCAACAAAACCCGAACACACAAAAGAGGAACGGACAACACAATGAGTAAACAAAATGAGGCAAACAAAATAACACCAAGACACAAAAACGGAAACAGAATAAACGGCAATCAAGCCAGCATTGAAATGCTAGAAAATAAAATAAAACAGTAAATATAAAATCAAAACAAAAGAAAGTAAGAAAACATAACTACACGAAAGTTAAATGAATATGCAAATATGCAAAAGGAAGTATCAAACATCAAAGAACAAAAGGAACAAACATCAAACTATCAATCTCTAAAACATCACGAAAACAGGAAACACAAAACAGGATTGGACAACACAAACGGTAAACTAAATATGGCAAGTAAAATAACAACAACAACAAAAAACAAACACAAATAGAATAAAACACAAACAACCAACTACCAACAAACTAAATGAATATATAAGAATTCAAACAAAGTATCAAACATCAAAGAAGAAAAGGAACAAACAACAAACTATCAATTACTGAAATAAAATCATCAAAACGCGAAACACAAACAGTAAATACACAGCGAAATGAGTAAACTCAACGAGGGAAGCACAATAGCACCAATAAACAAACACACAAACAGAATAAGCCACAATCAAGCCAACATAAAAACAATAAAGAAAAACGAAGCAGAAAAATAAAATCAAAACAAAGGAAAGAAAGAAAATATAACCATCAACAAGCCAAATGAACATCCCAGTATTCCAACGAAGTATCAAACATCAAAGAACAAAACGACCAACCAACAAACTATCAATCACTAAAAGAGAAAGAAACACATTGAGAACAAAAGAAAGAGAAGAAAACAACACCATGCAAACAGAATAAAACACAACCACCCCAAATTCTAAACACTAAAAGCCAAGCAGCAAACATAACATCAAACCAAAGGGACAAAAACAAAGGTATCTATCAACCAACTGAGAGAACATCCAACAATACAAACAAAGCATCAAAGATCAAAGAAAACACTCGAAAAACATCAAACTGTCAGTCACTGAAACAACATCAACAAAACCCGAACACACAAAAGAGGAACGGACAACACAATGAGTAAACAAAATGAGGCAAACAAAAAACCACCAAGACACAAAAACGGAAACAGAATAAACGGCAATCAAGCCAGCATTGAAACGCTAGAAAATAAAATAAAACAGTAAATATAAAATCAAAACAAAAGAAAGTAAGAAAACATAACTACACGAAAGTTAAATGAACATGCAAATATGCAAAAGGAAGTATCAAACATCAAAGAACAAAAGGAACAAACATCAAACTATCAATCTCTAAAACATCACGAGAAAAGGAAACACAAAACAGGATTGGACAACACAAACGGTAAACTAAATATGGCAAGTAAAATAACAACAACAACAAAAAACAAACACAAATAGAATAAAACACAAACAACCAACTACCAACAAACTAAATGAATATATAAGAATTCAAACAAAGTATCAAACATCAAAGAAGAAAAGGAACAAACAACAAACTATCAATTACTGAAATAAAATCATCAAAACGCGAAACACAAACAGTAAATACACAGTGAAATGAGTAAACTCAACAAGGGAAGCACAATAGCACCAATAAACAAACACACAAACAGAATAAGCCACAATCAAGCCAACATAAAAACAATAAAAAAACGAAGCAGAAAAATAAAATCAAAACAAAGGAAAGAAAGAAAATATAACCATCAACAAGCCAAATGAACATCCCAGTATTCCAACGAAGTATCAAACATCAAAGAACAAAACGACCAACCAACAAACTATCAATCACTAAAAGAGTAAGACACACATTCAGAACAAAAGAAAGAGAAGAAAACAACACCATGCAAACAGAATAAAACACAACCACCCCAAATTCTAAACACTAAAAGCCAAGCAGCAAACATAACATCAAACCAAAGGGACAAAAACAAAGGTATCTATCAACCAACTGAGAGAACATCCAACAATACAAACAAAGCATCAAACATCAAAGAAAACACTCGAAAAACATCAAACTGTCAGTCACTGAAACAACATCAACAAAACCCGAACACACAAAAGAGGAACGGACAACACAATGAGTAAACAAAATGAGGCAAACAAAATAACACCAAGACACAAAAACGGAAACAGAATAAACGGCAATCAAGCCAGCATTGAAATGCTAGAAAATAAAATAAAACAGTAAATATAAAATCAAAACAAAAGAAAGTAAGAAAACATAACTACACGAAAGTTAAATGAACATGCAAATATGCAAAAGGAAGTATCAAACATCAAAGAACAAAAGGAACAAACATCAAACTATCAATCTCTAAAACATCACGAAAACAGGAAACACAAAACAGGATTGGACAACACAAACGGTAAACTAAATATGGCAAGTAAAATAACAACAACAACAAAAAACAAACACAAATAGAATAAAACACAAACAACCAACTACCAACAAACTAAATGAATATATAAGAATTCAAACAAAGTATCAAACATCAAAGAAGAAAAGGAACAAACAACAAACTATCAATTACTGAAATAAAATCATCAAAACGCGAAACACAAACAGTAAATACACAGCGAAATGAGTAAACTCAACGAGGGAAGCACAATAGCACCAATAAACAAACACACAAACAGAATAAGCCACAATCAAGCCAACATAAAAACAATAAAGAAAAACGAAGCAGAAAAATAAAATCAAAACAAAGGAAAGAAAGAAAATATAACCATCAACAAGCCAAATGAACATCCCAGTATTCCAACGAAGTATCAAACATCAAAGAACAAAACGACCAACCAACAAACTATCAATCACTAAAAGAGAAAGAAACACATTGAGAACAAAAGAAAGAGAAGAAAACAACACCATGCAAACAGAATAAAACACAACCACCCCAAATTCTAAACACTAAAAGCCAAGCAGCAAACATAACATCAAACCAAAGGGACAAAAACAAAGGTATCTATCAACCAACTGAGAGAACATCCAACAATACAAACAAAGCATCAAAGATCAAAGAAAACACTCGAAAAACATCAAACTGTCAGTCACTGAAACAACATCAACAAAACCCGAACACACAAAAGAGGAACGGACAACACAATGAGTAAACAAAATGAGGCAAACAAAAAACCACCAAGACACAAAAACGGAAACAGAATAAACGGCAATCAAGCCAGCATTGAAACGCTAGAAAATAAAATAAAACAGTAAATATAAAATCAAAACAAAAGAAAGTAAGAAAACATAACTACACGAAAGTTAAATGAACATGCAAATATGCAAAAGGAAGTATCAAACATCAAAGAACAAAAGGAACAAACATCAAACTATCAATCTCTAAAACATCACGAGAAAAGGAAACACAAAACAGGATTGGACAACACAAACGGTAAACTAAATATGGCAAGTAAAATAACAACAACAACAAAAAACAAACACAAATAGAATAAAACACAAACAACCAACTACCAACAAACTAAATGAATATATAAGAATTCAAACAAAGTATCAAACATCAAAGAAGAAAAGGAACAAACAACAAACTATCAATTACTGAAATAAAATCATCAAAACGCGAAACACAAACAGTAAATACACAGTGAAATGAGTAAACTCAACAAGGGAAGCACAATAGCACCAATAAACAAACACACAAACAGAATAAGCCACAATCAAGCCAACATAAAAACAATAAAAAAACGAAGCAGAAAAATAAAATCAAAACAAAGGAAAGAAAGAAAATATAACCATCAACAAGCCAAATGAACATCCCAGTATTCCAACGAAGTATCAAACATCAAAGAACAAAACGACCAACCAACAAACTATCAATCACTAAAAGAGTAAGACACACATTCAGAACAAAAGAAAGAGAAGAAAACAACACCATGCAAACAGAATAAAACACAACCACCCCAAATTCTAAACACTAAAAGCCAAGCAGCAAACATAACATCAAACCAAAGGGACAAAAACAAAGGTATCTATCAACCAACTGAGAGAACATCCAACAATACAAACAAAGCATCAAACATCAAAGAAAACACTCGAAAAACATCAAACTGTCAGTCACTGAAACAACATCAACAAAACCCGAACACACAAAAGAGGAACGGACAACACAATGAGTAAACAAAATGAGGCAAACAAAATAACACCAAGACACAAAAACGGAAACAGAATAAACGGCAATCAAGCCAGCATTGAAATGCTAGAAAATAAAATAAAACAGTAAATATAAAATCAAAACAAAAGAAAGTAAGAAAACATAACTACACGAAAGTTAAATGAATATGCAAATATGCAAAAGGAAGTATCAAACATCAAAGAACAAAAGGAACAAACATCAAACTATCAATCTCTAAAACATCACGAGAAAAGGAAACACAAAACAGGATTGGACAACACAAACGGTAAACTAAATATGGCAAGTAAAATAACAACAACAACAAAAAACAAACACAAATAGAATAAAACACAAACAACCAACTACCAACAAACTAAATGAATATATAAGAATTCAAACAAAGTATCAAACATCAAAGAAGAAAAGGAACAAACAACAAACTATCAATTACTGAAATAAAATCATCAAAACGCGAAACACAAACAGTAAATACACAGTGAAATGAGTAAACTCAACAAGGGAAGCACAATAGCACCAATAAACAAACACACAAACAGAATAAGCCACAATCAAGCCAACATAAAAACAATAAAAAAACGAAGCAGAAAAATAAAATCAAAACAAAGGAAAGAAAGAAAATATAACCATCAACAAGCCAAATGAACATCCCAGTATTCCAACGAAGTATCAAACATCAAAGAACAAAACGACCAACCAACAAACTATCAATCACTAAAAGAGTAAGACACACATTCAGAACAAAAGAAAGAGAAGAAAACAACACCATGCAAACAGAATAAAACACAACCACCCCAAATTCTAAACACTAAAAGCCAAGCAGCAAACATAACATCAAACCAAAGTGACAAAAACAAAGGTATCTATCAACCAACTGAGAGAACATCCAACAATACAAACAAAGCATCAAACATCAAAGAAAACACTCGAAAAACATCAAACTGTCAGTCACTGAAACAACATCAACAAAACCCGAACACACAAAAGAGGAACGGACAACACAATGAGTAAACAAAATGAGGCAAACAAAATAACACCAAGACACAAAAACGGAAACAGAATAAACGGCAATCAAGCCAGCATTGAAATGCTAGAAAATAAAATAAAACAGTAAATATAAAATCAAAACAAAAGAAAGTAAGAAAACATAACTACACGAAAGTTAAATGAATATGCAAATATGCAAAAGGAAGTATCAAACATCAAAGAACAAAAGGAACAAACATCAAACTATCAATCTCTAAAACATCACGAGAAAAGGAAACACAAAACAGGATTGGACAACACAAACGGTAAACTAAATATGGCAAGTAAAATAACAACAACAACAAAAAACAAACACAAATAGAATAAAACACAAACAACCAACTACCAACAAACTAAATGAATATATAAGAATTCAAACAAAGTATCAAACATCAAAGAAGAAAAGGAACAAACAACAAACTATCAATTACTGAAATAAAATCATCAAAACGCGAAACACAAACAGTAAATACACAGCGAAATGAGTAAACTCAACGAGGGAAGCACAATAGCACCAATAAACAAACACACAAACAGAATAAGCCACAATCAAGCCAACATAAAAACAATAAAGAAAAACGAAGCAGAAAAATAAAATCAAAACAAAGGAAAGAAAGAAAATATAACCATCAACAAGCCAAATGAACATCCCAGTATTCCAACGAAGTATCAAACATCAAAGAACAAAACGACCAACCAACAAACTATCAATCACTAAAAGAGAAAGAAACACATTGAGAACAAAAGAAAGAGAAGAAAACAACACCATGCAAACAGAATAAAACACAACCACCCCAAATTCTAAACACTAAAAGCCAAGCAGCAAACATAACATCAAACCAAAGGGACAAAAACAAAGGTATCTATCAACCAACTGAGAGAACATCCAACAATACAAACAAAGCATCAAACATCAAAGACAAAACTCGGAAAACATGAAACTATCAATCACTGAAACAACATCAACAAAACCCGAACACACAAAAGAGGAACGGACAACACAATGAGTAAACAAAATGAGGCAAACAAAATACCACCAAGACACAAAAACGGAAACAGAATAAACGGCAATCAAGCCAACATTCAAACGCTGGAAAATAAAATAAAACAGTAAATATAAAATCAAAACAAAAGAAAGTAAGAAAACATAACTACACGAAAGTTAAATGAACATGCAAATATGCAAAAGGAAGTATCAAACATCAAAGAACAAAAGGAACAAACATCAAACTATCAATCTCTAAAACATCACGAAAACAGGAAACACAAAACAGGATTGGACAACACAAACGGTAAACTAAATATGGCAAGTAAAATAACAACAACAACAAAAAACAAACACAAATAGAATAAAACACAAACAACCAACTACCAACAAACTAAATGAATATATAAGAATTCAAACAAAGTATCAAACATCAAAGAAGAAAAGGAACAAACAACAAACTATCAATTACTGAAATAAAATCATCAAAACGCGAAACACAAACAGTAAATACACAGCGAAATGAGTAAACTCAACGAGGGAAGCACAATAGCACCAATAAACAAACACACAAACAGAATAAGCCACAATCAAGCCAACATAAAAACAATAAAGAAAAACGAAGCAGAAAAATAAAATCAAAACAAAGGAAAGAAAGAAAATAGAACCATCAACAAGCCAAATGAACATCCAAGTATTCCAACGAAGTATCAAACATCAAAGAACAAAACGACCAACCAACAAACTATCAATCACTAAAAGAGTAAGACACACATTCAGAACAAAAGAAAGAGAAGAAAACAACACCATGCAAACAGAATAAAACACAACCATCCGAAAACATGAAAACTCTAAAAGCCAAGCAGCAAACATAACATCAAACCAAAGGGACAAAAACAAAGGTATCTATCAACCAACTGAGAGAACATCCAACAATACAAACAAAGCATCAAACATCAAAGAAAAAACTCGGAAAACATCAAACTATCAATCACTGAAACAACATCAACAAAACCCGAACACACAAAAGAGGAACGGACAACACAATGAGTAAACAAAATGAGGCAAACAAAATAACACCAAGACACAAAAACAGAAACAGAATAAACGGCAATCAAGCCAACATTCAAACGCTAAAAAATAAAATAAAGCAGCAAATATAAAATCCAAATAAAAGAAAGTAAGAAAACATAACTACACGAAAGTTAAATGAACATGCAAATATGCAAACGAAGTATCAAACATCAAAGAACAAAAGGAACAAACATCAAACTATCAATCTCTAAAAGATCACGAAAAAGGGAAACACAAAACAGGATTGGACAACACAAACGGTAAACTAAATATGGCAAGTAAAATAACAACAAAAAAACCAAACACAAATAGAATAAAACACAAACAACCAACTACCAACAAACTAAATGAATATATAAGAATTCAAACAAAGTATCAAACATCAAAGAAGAAAAGGAACAAACAACAAACTATCAATTACTGATATAAAATCATCAAAACGCGAAACACAAACAGTAAATACACAGCGAAATGAGTAAACTCAACGAGGGCAAGCACAATAGCACCAATAAACAAACACACAAACAGAAGAAGCCACAATCAAGCCAATATAAAAACAATAAAGAAAAACGAAGCAGAAAAATAAAATCAAAACAAAGGAAAGAAAGAAAATAGAACCATCAACAAGCCAAATGAACATCCAAGTATTCCAACGAAGTATCAAACATCAAAGAACAAAACGACCAACCAACAAACTATCAATCACTAAAAGAATAAGACACACATTCAGAACAAAAGAAAGAAAGGAAAACAACACCATGCAAACAGAATAAAACATAACCACCCCAAATTATAAACTCTAAAAGCCAAGCAGCAAACATAACATCAAACCAAAGGGACAAAAACAAAGGTAACTATCAATCAACTGAGAGAACATCCAACAATACAAACAAAGCATCAAAGATCAAAGAAAAAACTTGAAAAACATCAAACTGTCAATCACTGAAACAACATCAACAAAACCCGAACACACAAAAGACGAATGGACAACACAATGAGTAAACAAAATGAGGCAAACAAAATAACACCAAGACACAAAAACAGAAACAGAATAAACGGCAATCAAGCCAACATTCAAACGCTAAAAAATAAAATAAAGCAGCAAATATAAAATCCAAATAAAAGAAAGTAAGAAAACATAACTACACGAAAGTTAAATGAACATGCAAATATGCAAGCGAAGTATCAAACATCAAAGAACAAAAGGAACAAACATCAAACTATTAATCTCTAAAACATCACGAAAAAAGGAAACACAAAACAGGATTGGACAACACAAACGGTAAACTAAATATGGCAAGTAAAATAACAACAAAAAAACCAAACACAAATAGAATAAAACACAAACAACCAACTACCAACAAACTAAATGAATATATAAGAATTCAAACAAAGTATCAAACATCAAAGAAGAAAAGGAACAAACAACAAACTATCAATTACTGAAATAAAATCATCAAAACGCGAAACACAAACAGTAAATACACAGCGAAATGAGTAAACTCAACGAGGGCAAGCACAATAGCACCAATAAACAAACACACAAACAGAAGAAGCCACAATCAAGCCAACATAAAAACAATAAAGAAAAACGAAGCAGAAAAATAAAATCAAAACAAAGGAAAGAAAGAAAATAGAACCATCAACAAGCCAAATGAACATCCAAGTATTCCAACGAAGTATCAAACATCAAAGAACAAAACGACCAACCAACAAACTATCAATCACTAAAAGAATATCATGAAAACACGAAACAGAAAAGAGGATTCGACAACACAAAAAGTAGACTAAAGAAGGCAAGCAAAATAACAGAGTGGAGATAGAGATGTGAGGATGGAGAGGGATGTGAAGGGGGTGTAGGAGGGACGTAAGGAAAAGACGGTGGATGGAGGACAGTGAGAAAGTAGGTATAATAGTAGTAGGGAGAAGGGAGGATCGATGACACAGGGGCAGTAGGGAGGATGGAGGGGAAGGACGGAGGGTGAAGGACAGTGATAAAGTAGGTATAGTAATAGTGGGGAGAAGGGAGGATCGAAGACACGGGCAGTAGGGAGGTTGGAGGGGAAGGACGGAGGATGAAGGACAGTGAGAAAGTAGGTATAGTAATGGTGGGGAGAAGGGAGGATCGAAGACACAGGGGCAGTAGGGAGGTTGGAGGGGAAGGACGGAGGATGAAGGACAGAAGGTAAGTAGGGAGGATGGGAAAGGAAGTAGGGGGAACTGAGAAGGATGGAGAACAGGTGGGAAAGTTGGAAGGATGGTGAAGATGTATGTGGGGTGGAGGACAGAGGATTGAAGGAGGCTGGTGGGGAAGGATGGAAGATGGAGGACATAGATGAAGTAGGGAGGATGAAGGGTGAGAACGGAAGATTGGGGACAGAGGGGAAGTAGAAAGGATACAGTGGGGATTTGGGTCTGTGCAGTGGGAAGTAGGGAGGACTAAGGGTAAGGATGGAGGACAAAAGGGAAATAGAGATGATGGCGGGGCAGTAGGATTTCTGGAGAATGGAGAGTGGAAGGGAAGGACAGAGGACGGATGGGAGGGTAAAGAGAATGGGGAGTATGGAAGACAGAGGGGAAGTAGGGAGCATAGACGACAAGTAGGAAGGGTGGAGGCAGGGGGGAAGGATGAAGGGGAAGAACGAAGTTGAAGTACAGAAGGGAAGTATTGAGTTGATGAAGCTGGGTGGATGAAATTTGGGTGGGTGGAGGGGGTGTAGGAACGATGAAAGGGAAGGGCTGAGGATGGAGGACAGACGTGATGGTGAGGATGAAGAGGGACGTAAGGGAAGGTCAGAGCATGGAGGACAGTAAAGGACAGAAGAGGGAAAGGAAGTAAGGACGATAGAGAGGATGAACGAGAAGTGGGGAGGATGGAGAGGGATATAGGGTGGATGGATGGAGTGTAAGGTGGATGGAAGGGTAGGACGGATGGAGGACAGGGGAAGTGGGGACTATGGAGTGAAGGACGGTGGATGGAAGATAGAGGGAGGATGGAGGGGGAAGCTGGGCAGGGAGGATGACGGGGAAGGACAGTCGATGGAGGACAGATGGAGAGTAGAGAAGATGGATGGAGAAGTAGGAAGGATGGAGGGCATAGAGGATGGAGGGGAAGTAGGGAGGGTGAAGGTGGAAGTAGGGAGAAGGGCTTAGAATGGAGGAAAGAGGTGATGAAGGGAAGGACAGTGGATAAAGGACAGAGGAGAATTAGGGAGGATGAAGGGGAAGTAGGAAGGATGCACCACAGAGGGGATGTAGAGAGGATGAAGGGTTGTGGGGAGGATGGAGGAGAAGGATTCAGGATGTAGGACAAAGTTGAAGTAGGGAGGGTGAGGGGGAAGGATGGAGGATGGAGGATGGAGGATGGAGGATGGAGGAAAAAGTTGAAGTAGAGAGGGTGATGGGGAAGGATGGAGGACAAAGGTGATGAAGGGAGGATGAAAGGGAAACTAGGGAGGGTGAGGGGGGGGGGGAGATAGGAAGATTAAGGGTAAGGACAGAGGATTGAAAACAGAGTTGAAATAGAGAGTTGATTAAGTTGGATGGATGATGGACTGAGTGGCAGTAAGTAGAATGAAGGATGGGTGAATTGTGGATGGACTGGAAAATGAAAGACTTATGGAATGGAAGATGGGGAAAGTACTGGAGAGGTCAGATGGATGAGTGACATGTAGTGTGAGGGAAGTGTATGAAGCACAGAGATGATGTAGAGAGGATGAAGGAATGAGTAATTGAAGGTCAGAGCATGGAGGATGCAGGGAAACTTGTCAGGGTGTAGGGAGGGTTAAGGGGAAGGACATGGGATGGAGGACAGACGGGAAGGGGAGGATAAAAAGGAAAGCAGAGGAAGGCCAGAGCATGGAGGACAGAGGGATAGAAGGGAGGATGTAGGAGAAGAGGAGAGGATGGAGGACAGAGAGGAAGTAAGGAAGATATACTAGGATGAATTTTGGATTGAGAGAATGGATGGAGGATGCAGGACAAAGGGTAAGTTGGAAGGATGCAAGGGATGGAAGGAGGACATGATAGATGACGGGGATTAAAAGGGAATCAGCGTGAAGAAAGGGAAAGGGTACAGGACGGAGGACAGAGATGAAATAGGGTGAATGGAGAAAAGAGGGGAAGGATGGAGGATGGAGGCCAAGTGGGAAGTACGGAGAATGGAAGGGTTAGATGGTGGATGGAGAGGATGGGGAAGTAGAAAGGATGATGGAGAAGGATGGAGGACTGAGTTCTTTCTTATCTGTTAAATTATACCTCTGGCAAAGGACAAGAACAAAAATTGTTCTTTGACACTGCAACAACCACTCACCCATGTTACATCTTAGTAACAGTTGCTCGTATGAAGACTACTTTATGTAAGACCTCTGTGAAGTGCCTCATCATAATCTATGTATCCTGTATTTATATATCTTTGTCTCACATAAATACGAGCATGTGTGATCATTATACTTCTAATTGTCCCACCTCGTCACCAGTTCACCAGCAACGCAGAATGTGTTGATGGTAATGCTGAGCAGAAATAGAACTTTACAGAAACCAGCCTTAGTATGTAGTCTCATTAGTAATACGATTATCACCAGTGTTTATCACGGACCTACCTTTTGTGTCTCGATCAGAAACTATTGACCAGACACCTCTTCTTGTCTGAAGAATGCATTGGTCACATAATCGGATGCGCATGACCATTACTTTATGGATGACAAGGTGTGATTTGTTAAGCTGTGTGTGATCATGGTTTGTCTGGTTGGTGTGTGTTCACTAAAAATGCCGTAACACAAAAAAATGCCTATTATCTGAATCACTCACCCTTTAGTTTGAATTGACGAGTTTAAAAGGCGACTATGCTTGTAGTAAGAGGTGACTAATGGGATCAGGTGGTCAGACTCACTTGGTTGACACATCATCGGTTCCCATTTGTGCAGATCGATGCTCATGCTGTTGATCACTGTATTTTCTGGGTCAGTCTAGATCATTTACAGACCACCGCCAAATAGCTGGAACATTGCTGAATGTAGTGGAAAATTAAACTCACTCACTTTAGTTTGAAAGCCCAGATATGTTCAATGTTTGTGTGTTGCAACACTCAGAGAAGATATATGGCTACTCAGGCAAAGGTTAAACATGTCTCTTGGTTTGAAATACGATACATGACTTACCAAATATATTCATATATTCTGTCATTGAGTTGCTAGACTCAGAACACCAATGGATATAGTACTGTATAACGGTATATCTGTAGATTGGTTTCAAAACTTTGAATAAAGGTAATCAGATTGAACCAAAATGTTCAAAGTTTGATTTTTATATACAGACTATGTTAGGCGAAGTCTTGTACTTGAGTACCAACACAAAGGACACATCATTTGTTGTCTCCTCACACTCTGTGTCAGTAATGTTTTTATTCACTCTAGGATACAGTAACAAATGACTTGTAAGAACTATTTTCCGCAGTTTGAAATCCAAGAAAAGTCTGACGATGTATGCTCGGTGACAATAGAAAACTGTGTTAACAAATGCAAGTAGCGCATACACAGAATAACATTGCCTTGCCAATGCAGTTTACTTTCCACAATTGTCAGTTGAGTATCTACTGTTTCCCAACATTAACACCTCTCAACACAAAATGTTCAGAATACAAATTCAGTTGTTAAAATAAGACATAACTACTATTTAAACTGATAAGAGATATTTTATTAAGAAACAATGTTGTCATATTGTTAAAAACAGAAACATGTCTTCAGTTCCTTTGTAAACAAACAGCCCCCACACCACCACAGCCATCCCTATTCAGTCTTCAAGCCACACAATTTCACTACTAAATAAACATGAAGATACCCAATATGCACATATCTATACTTACCTGTTCCCCCCACCTTACAGTATTTAGAAGTGCCTGACACCAAATGACAGACTGGAGCTGTACTCAGCCAAGAGAGCTTCCAGGTCCTCCAGAGAGTCCTGGGGTGGCTCCAGAGCGTCTTGGGGATCCTCCAGTCGTGGCTGCTTTGCAGCTTGGGGCACCTCACTGTTGTCATATCGGCACTTCCTCTTGTGTGAGGGTGGGTACTCTTTGTTGGGCTCAGCAGTGGGTTTCCTCTTTTTCCTTAAAATAAGTTTAGTAAGGTAGAGATATTCCACATCATATTCATCATCAGAGCTAGGCTCAGCTTTCTCCATTGTCTTAGCAGGATTTACGTTTACTGTTGCAACAATGGTATCTGCTGATTTAGAAGGATCTGTTGCTGAAACAGTCTTATCTTTTATAATCTTACCAGGAACAGGCAAAGTTCTGGGCAAGGCATACCTTGATTGTAAGTAAGCTTGATCAGCAGACAGTAACTCTTCAGCAAAACTAAGCTTACATCTGGGCTTACTGATACCATTACCACCAGAGGGCTTAGTGATAGTGTTCCCCAAAGGTCTGCTCTGGGTTTTGATGTGCTTAGCTCCAAGAGGCTGAGGCACAAAGTAGGGCTTGCTCTCAGGCTGAAGCTTTCTCACTTTCTCTTTTGGAATGCGAGGCTTTGGTTGAGGTTTTGGCCTGAACGCTTTGGGCTTACGTTTGCAGGGCTTCAGGTAAGATTTTTGCTTTGGTTGGACTTTGGGTGTGGGGTTGTTGATAGTAGAAATGGCAGGAGTTTCAACATGGGCAAGAGACTGGGAAGGAGGAACTGGACTGGGTTGGTCAAGTTGGGGCAGCATGCAGGAGAAGGCCTAATGGGCAATAGTCTTTGTATCACTTTTAAGATATTGAATGAATGTCTTATTCTGTTATGCTGTACAATGATCAAACATACAGACAATGAATTTAATACAAACGCATACCTCTGGTCTCATCAGCTGCAGGTCCAGTCCTAAGCTGGGCTGGCAGACAGGCATTGCCTCCCAATGATTACTGCAAGGTGGTGGCTGGATTGTAGGAAGTTGGAGTGCTCCAGATGGTCTCATCTGCTGCAGATCCAGTCCTGTCTCACTTGCACCATGGTTACTGCTGGGTGGTGGCTGAACTGTAGGAGGGGGCTGGAGGGCTACAGGATGAAGGAGTCTTGGTTGTTGGTAACCGGCACGCAGGGAGAGGCCAACAGGATTACCGACAGGCATCCAGATAGTATTGTTATCTATTAGACATCTGGTCCCATCTCCCATCACCACTGTTGGCAGCCCGGAGGACAGGCGGGCCACAGACACTGTGACAGTGAATGGTTTACTAAATTAGCTATACAGTAATTCGGCATGACTAAAACAAGACTAAACTTTGAGTTGGGTCTTCTGAAATAGTTGATAATGTAGTGCGTCATGTTGTTGTTATAAACAAAATGTCCCTAAATGTTCACGCTTCTGAGGCAAACCTCTGGTTATATCAAATGTCATAACATGAAAAGAACATTCAAGCATGTATTGTTGGTCACACCATCGTTTTTTCAACTTTTGCATTGTAAACATCATAAAACAATCACACACGGGTCTGGAATCAATATTTCCATATACCTGGTGTAGAAGGATTCATTGTTTTCTGCACCTCTTTAAGCTCTGTGCTCCTTTGGGGTCGTATTTTTCACGATAAAACTGTGGAAACGTCTCTCTTTCAAAATGGCTGACAAAGGAATGTCTAACTGTTGTCATGACGCCACTACAGTCGACAGAACCACGCATGCGTTGAATTTATGCAGAAGTAACACTTCCGTCTATGTGTATGTTATAGGCATTGATAGATCTACATCAACACCTACTTGTCACCTAGTACGTCAGCTGTTTAACATGTAAGAAGAAACGTTGTGAAATGCGAACGTCTTTCCAAGGGAAGCTACTCTAGTAGGGTTTACTATGTAAATAGAGTTATCCTTCTTGAATGAGGATTTTATGACCGTTTACAAGGACAATGGCTTAAACGGTTATGCCAAAGACGTATACGTCTTTGGTTATGCTTACCAAGATGGGAGTGGAGCGTTCCATGTTAGGTTTGGCTAAATAAAAGAAGTGAAATGTTTCTAGGGCATCGGTTCTTCACTTATATTTGTGCGCGTAACATTTTTCATTGCTATTTAAAAACATAAATTTGACTTGGCCACGTCCCGATCATCTGTCTGTCCAACGTCTTTGGTTATGCTTACCAAGATGGGAGTGGAGCGTTAAATGTTAGGATTGGCTAAATAAAAGAAGTGAAATGTTTCTAGGGCATCGGTTCTTCACTTATATTTGTGCGCGTAACATTTTTCATTGCTATTTAAAAACATAAATTTGACTTGGCCACGTCCCGATCATCTATCTGTCCACCATAACAATGAGTGTTTATAAGAACGAGTGTGGCTGAATCTACGACTCATTAACACGTGCTAAACTTCCCAAGCTGTGTTTCTCAGAGAGAAAAAAAATAAAAATGTGGTCCTCCCTCATCACTTTTTTCTATGAAAAATTATAAATAAAGCCCAACCGCCCTTGTCACTTTTGAAAAAAAAAATATGCCCGAGAAATATATTTTTTTTATGTAGCCTTATGTAACATTATACACTGCCAGAAGGCAGTAATTGTATAATTTTGTTCATGTTGAGTACAGTCCTGAGTAAAATCGTGTAGAATGATGAATATTCAATGTGAAATGGATTATAATTACATTAAAATAATTTGCCACATATTTGGTGATGTGTGTTTGGGAACTGATAATGTAATGTCTTTCATGAAAGATGACAGTGTTTTGGAACTTAAAAATCTTTAATATTATTGATGTAAAGGGGTTGCGCAGAGGTAGGGACAGATGGCGAAAGCGGGAGATATATGTGCAGGGCAGGGGAAGGGAAATACATGTATGACAGGAGGATGGACATAGGGGTATGTGAGAATGGCGGACACTGGGTTGGCACAGGTAGCACAGGGATGTAAAACGGGAGGGCAGGCATACGGAAATGTGACAATGGGGGCATGCGGAATGGTAGTATAGAGGGAGGACAGGCACAAGGATAGGTGACAATGAGGGACAGTGGGGGCATGGGGAAAGGTAGTGTAACTGGAGGACGGGCATACGGGCAGGTGATAATAGGAGACACTGGAGCATAGGGAAAGGTAATATAACGGGAGGACGGGTATACCGACAGGTTACAATGGGAGACTCTGGGGGCTTTGCGAATGGTAGTATGGTGGGAGGACAGGCATGCGAACAGGTGAAACTAGGGGCGTGGGGAGAGGTAGCATAACGGCTGGACGCACATACAGACATGTTACATTGGGGAACACTGGGGACATGGGGAAAGATAGTATAACAGGAGGATGGACTTACGGACAGGTGCATGACAGTGGGGGCACGCGGAATGGTAGTATAACGGGAGGACAGGCAAAAGGATAGGTGACAATGAGGGACAGTGGGGGCATGGAGAAAGATAGTATTACGGGAGGACGGACATACGGACAGGTGATAATGGGGGACACTGGAGGGCGTAGGGTAAGGCAGTATGACGACAGGACGGACTTAATGACAGTTGAGAGGGGGAGGGGTAATGCGGTGTTGAGACAGGGAAGGAACATATGGGGAAAGGGGAGTGACAGGAGACTGGAAGTGAGATCGCATGACGGGAGCACTGACAGGTTGGTAAACAAGAGACACAAGAACTGAAAAGGAAAAGGGAAGTAAATCATTATTTACCTCGCTAAACCAATTTGAAAGTTTTGATTTACAGGAAAAGCAAATGTTATAACTACCGGTCTGGCACATGTCGTAAAACCATTTTGTAACTTGTTTCCTCGCTAACAGGTGTCTTGGCTTTTTCCAGTTATGATGTTTTCAACATCGTTATTATGAAAAGGTATATTTCAAGCTATGGAGATATCAGATGGCTGTATTCGACTCAAAAATTTTATCGTCGATTTCTGGAGAGTCGCAGGGAATAAGTCTTTTCTTGTATCAGTGGAAAGCTAAAGTGAGTGTACATGCCCCAACATATAAAGACCAAACTATTGTCGAGAAAGCGTGATATTGTGTCTTTAAGAATCCTTTGGTAATAACAACTACAGGGTATGAAGTGTACTTGGTGGGATACAACTGTGAATTTTGTTTCATTGTTATATCAAGGATCGTTACTAACTGATCACGTTTGTCAGGTCCAATATGACTACCTTACATGCTAACACCATACATGTCACTTCAATGTAATGTAGCCACTTTCCTTAGTAACTAATCCATATAGAATAAATATCATGTAATACATCCATTCAATGCTGAATGGAAACAGACAGTCATGCATGACCAGGTATGAAATGCAGTTAGTGTGTCATGGAATATTGATATGTAAACATATTTTCCGGCTACCAGATTGGTTTAGAGGCGGTCACGTGACAGTTGACGGAAAACCTGTCCTCGGTCAATATTGCTTTTCGCGAGTCCATAAACACAGATATTGACCTCATCGCCAGTCTATAATTGTGTGTGAACGCATTTGAGAATAGAATTCTTTTTCGCGATTTGCATAAAGCCGTGTTGTGCAGCTTTCTTGCAGACTAATGCCTCCTGGCATATCTTTGATATTCTTTCAGTAATTTATAAAGGTAGGAGAGTAACGTCTCTTTTGGACTTTAGTGCATACCAAAAAAGACATCCATTCAATGCTATCCAAAAGCATGTGTAATCGCTGTTGAGTAGAAATAGAGCTTTATACAGCACCAGCTTTGAAGTGTAGATGTGTTATAAAATTATCTCAAGTGTCCCAAAGAATGACCCACCTTTTGTGTGAAGATCAGAAAACCAGTCACCTGTTCTAAAGAATGTGGTGGCCACATAATGAGCTTTGTATGAATATTACCTTAAGGGTGACAAGCTGTTATCTGCAATGTTGTGTAGGGATTGTGTAGACTAAGTACTGTACCAGTGCACTCATTCATTGTATTTTAGATCTGTTGTCTACTTACTTGATTTGTGTAACTCCCAGGTTTGAAATCAAAGGTCACGGTACAGTTTGGTGATATGGTGGGTGACAATATATAACTGTGTTAACAAATGCATGTGACGTGACTGTATACATACAATAACATTGCCTTGGCAATGCTGTTATCTTCAAACAGTTGCCAGTTGAGTAATGTTTGCAAACAGTAACACCCCTTCTGTTGAAATAGTTCCTGTATTAAGAACAGAATACAGATTCAGTTGCTAAAATAAGACATCACTACTTTTAAAATGATAAGAGATAATTTATTAAGAAACTATGTTGTCATAACGTAAAAACAGAAATATGTCTTCAGTTCCTTTGTATACAATCAGTCCCCAAACCACCAATCACAGCCACCCCTGTCAGGTCATCAAGCTATACACCTAAGCTTATATGATGCATAAACATGAACATACCCACTATACGCAAGTCTATACCTACCTGTCCCATCCCCCTTACAGTATATAGGGGAAGTCCCTGATGTCAGATACCAGACCAGAGCTGTACTCAGCCAAGAGAGCTTCCAGGTCCTCCAGGGAGTCTTGGGGTGGCTCCAGAGCGTCCTGGGACACCCCCAGACTTGGCTGCTTTGCAGCTTGGGGCACCTCACTGTTGTCATCTGGGTACTTCCTCTTTCGTGAGGGTGGGTACTCTTTGTTGGGCTCAGCAGTGGGTTTCCTCTTTTTCCTTAAAATAAGTTTAGTAAGGTAGAGATATTCCACATCATATTCACCATCAAAGCTAGGCTCAGGTTGGTGCAATGCCTCGGCGGGATTTACATTTATTGTTGCAACAATGGAATCTGTTGATTTAGAAGGACCTGTTGCTGAAACAGTCTTATCTTTTATAATCTTACCAGGAACAGGTAACGTCCTGGACAAGGCAGACCTTGATTGTAAGTAAGCTTGATCAGCAGACAGTAACTCTTCAGCAAAACTAAGCTTACATCTGGGCTTACTGATACCATTACCACCAGAGGGCTTAGTGATAGTTTTCCCCAAAGGTCTGCTCTGGGTTTTGATGTGCTTAGCTCCAAGAGGCTGAGGCACAAAGTAGGGCTTGCTCTCTGGCTGAAGCTTTCTCACTTTCTCTTTTGGAATGCAAGGCTTTGGTTGAGGTTGGGGCTTGCGTTTGCAGAGCTTGCGCTCGGGTTTTCGCTTTGGTTGGACTTTGGGTGTGGGGTTGTTGTTAGTAGAAATGGCAAGAGACTGGGAAGGAGGAACTGGACTGGGTAGGTCAAGTTGGGGCAGCATGCAGGAGATGGCCTAATGGGCAATAGTCTTTGTATCACTTTTAAGATATTGAATGAATGTCTTATTCTGTTATGCTGTACAATGATCAAACATACAGACAATGAATTTAATACAAATGCATACCTCTGGTCTCATCAGTTGCAGGTCCAGTCCTAAGCTGGGCTGGCAGACAGGCATTGCCTCCCAATGATTACTGCAAGGTGGTGGCTGGATTGTAGGAAGTTGGAGTGCTCCAGATGGTCTCATCTGCTGCAGATCCAGTCCTGTCTCACGTGCACCATGGTTACTGCAGTGTGGTGGCTGAACTGTAGGAGGGGGCTGGAGGGCTACAGGATGAAGGAGTCTTGGTTGTTGGTAACCGGCACCCAGGGAGAGGCCAACAAGATTGCCAGCTGGCATCCAGATAGTGTTGTTATCTATCAGACATCTGGTCCCATCTCCCATCACCACTGTTGGCAGCCCGGAGGACAGGCGGGTCACAGACACTGTGACAGTGAATAGTTTACTAAACTGGGGACAACTGCATTTTACGGGTCCCTGCCTTCGGCATTTAACCCTAACCCAACCCTAATCTAATTTAATCTAATACTAACTCTAACCCTAATACTAACCTAACCCCAACTTCCGGGAACCCGTAAAGTACAGTCTACTGCCAGAACGTCTGCCATCAATTGTATAACTCCGTAATATGACAACTACATCAAAACATGTATTGTTTATGACTGGACACATCATCGTCTTTGCAATTTGGCACTGTAACCTGGGATTGGGAGTGAGGATTTTGCCAATGGGCCATTTTCGGGATTATTAGCCTTTTTCTGAGTTTAGCATGGGCTACCGTCCTTCTATCAATAGTAAATTTCAAGATTTTAATGGGCCATTTTCTATTCTAATGTGCGAAATGGTACATGACACATGGCCCCTGCCGTTCCTAATCCCAGTGTAACACTAAGAACAATCACAGGCGGCTCTGAAACGAACATTTTCACATACCTGGTGTAGGAGGATTCATGTTTTTTCCTAAGTCTTCAAGTTCTGCACACGTTTAGATTCGTATTTTGTACGATAAAACTGCGAAAACGATTCTCTTTCAAAATGGCTGACACATGAAGTGTTAACTGTTGTCATGACGCCGCTACAATCCACAGAACCACGCATGCGTCGAATTTATACATAAGTTACACTTCCGCCAGAAGTACATGTGTATGCTAGTTGACACATAGTATGTCAGCTATCCTGATTTACCACGGAGAAGACACATTCTGAAACACGAACGTCTTTCCAAGGGAAGCCACTCTGGTAGAGTTTGCTGTGTGATTAGAGTTACCCTTCTTGAATAAGGATTTTATTTGGGCTTGAAAGAATAATGGAAATATTTGGCATAAAGGGTTTGTAAAGCATACTGGGGTGGTGTTTCAGCGTTCCATGAAATCACGCAGTGCATTGCCAATGGACAGTCTTTACATGATGATATAACATTCTTTGTTTATGTCAGTGCAAGTTATCAGGTTCTGTGTGTGTTGTAGGTTGACAGTACCTTAACGACTACTTCAGGCAAAAGTAGTACTTTCAAAGGAATCTTGAATGGGTAAAACCAATTACTTCACTTAAACATAATCTATTAGCCCCTGTCTCTTTATTGACAGTGCGTGGAGTGTTCAGTACAGAAGTAAAATGCAGAACAGTCAATATGAAATAGATGACAAATACAGTGAAATCCTTGTCACAAAGTGTGTGTTTGAGAACTTGAAACATTGAAATTGTTTAATACTATTGAAGTCAACGAGTGCGCCGGAGATAGGGGAGAGGGTGAAATTGGAAATATGTGAGCAGGGGAAAGGAAAGCAAACATAACGAGAGGATGGACATACGGACATGTGAGAATACAGATATAGAAGGTACGTAGGGGAATACGTGTACAAGTTGAGTACCTCGAGAGTACCAAAGGTCAGTGCAGTGAGCACTGTTGAGTAGCGGTAAACATCAGACATCTTTCCAACGACATCTTTGGTGTTTTTGGTGTCTTTGCCGTTTAGTTACCAAAATTGCCCGTCTAATACGGAGACCGAACATTCGGATATATATGAGGTAACTTGTAACTAGAAAAATGTTCGGAAACCGAGGTATTCGGATATCTGAAGTTCTGATATATGGTGTCTGACTGTATAGACATGTGTGAAGATGAAATATACGGCATGAGGAGAGGCATATGGGAAGGTGAGAATGGAGACATAGCAGGCATGGGAATGGAGAAACAGATAGGAGATGAGGGTAGACGGGTAGTACAGTGGACGGGTAGTATAGTGGCACACAGCGAAACCATCAACACTACCATCAACACGACAGAAAATCCGAAAAAATACTGACACTGCTAGGATACTTTATTACAATCAGACAAGAACTACATAAGATATACTGAACAGCAAAAGAAACGCAACTCTCATTTTTGGTCAAGTTTTTAACTGGAAGACTTAAGCATGAACGCTTACTTTTGTGAGGTTTAATTTTCTCTGGCTGTTCAGTATATTTTCAGATGACGGCATCTGATGGACATACACGGTTCTTACTGGCATGTTGTTTGGGTTGAAGAAACTCTACCTAGGTGGACAGCTGCCCATGTGCAGTTACCATGCCCATCGCGGTCGAGGGAGCGGGGACTGACCTCCTGACGTAATTACATTGTTTGCGAGGAGCATTAAGCGATCTGGATCAGTGCCCCTTTAAGAGGGGAATCATTTTACTGTCACAGTCTATACACGTAATGTAAATAATACTAACATGTACGTAGAAGATACTTTACTACGACGTTGATGATGCTGCAGGGAAATGAACTTGAAACATCTAGGAGGGACATTCATGTTGTGCCATGTTTGTGGATTTCTGTATGTACGTGCAAATGAGTACTGTTGAGCTTCAGGCAGAGTGCCTCGGCTTCATCAAAGGGATTGGATGGTAAGGCTCGCTGCCTTGGTTGACACATGTCATCGTGTCCTAACTGCGTAGATTGATGCTTGATGGTGTTGCTCACTGGATTGTCTGGTCAGACCGTCGCCACATAGCTGGAAATTTGCTACGTGCGGCGTAAACCTAAACTCACTCATAGAAACAGTATGGGGTCGTAACGCTGCTTTGTGATGTCGGTAACGACACGCACGTCATCTACGTAGTTAAAAGAATCTTCTGAGTGAATGCCAATGTTACATCCTTTGGCACAAAACGCGTCCATATTATACCTAACACGTAGGCAGTCACTCAAGTGGTGGTGTTTACTGGTGATGTATGGACAGTGAATCAAGAATGCGTGACGAGAACACCTGATTATTCATCGGTACACAGTTTGTAGTGTAGTCTGTCTTACAGTCCCTGAACCACATTATTTTCCCTACATCCTAGCCCTCTCTGCACTGCTAAAGCCATAAATGAAGCAAGTCTAGATTTCCTCAGGTCTCTGGTCTCCCTGGGTCTCCTTTTAGATTTATATGTGTTTGCTTGTTACTAGCAAAGTATACATATTCAGAGACTGTTTGTAGTGAACCTACAGGCGATACATCCAAACAGGACGACATCTAATGTTTGTTAAAACCAGCATTGCAATTATTGGCATATTTGCTTTGATTTCGTCACACCAAGGCCACTTGCAGTTTGGATTCTGGAAAAAAGGGTTTGGTCACATGGCATTATTGTTCACTGTGAGCAACAGACAGAGTTCTTTTCACTATATTCTGGCCAAGGGAGAATCTCCTGTTTCATTAGTTTATAGTATTCCCAGAAATTATTGAGAATCATGTTGCGTCCTGTAACTCATTACGTTTATTAACTTCTGGCGTTTTACTTACATAAACATGTTAAAACATCATCCTTTTACAGTCTCAGTCTTGTTTTAGTACTTTGTTAGACCTCCTCGCTCAGCAATGCATGCCTGAATACGCCTAGGCACACTACCCATCAAAGTTTGTAGGTAATCGTGTGACAGGGTATCCCAATATTGGACCACCTCGGCCTTCATATCTTCAATATTTCTCAGTCCCTTTTGGTTTATTCTGTCCTTCATGACTCCCCTCACATTCTCAATTGGGTTTAGGTCAGGGCTGTAACTGGGCCAGTCTAAACCTTGAACATTTTCGCCCGACAACCACTGTTTTGTGTAGCGCGCAGTGTGTTTTGGGTCATTATCATGCTGGAAAATCCAATCATCTTCATACAATGTTTGTGCTGTCGGAAGAAGGTGACAATTTAGAATGTCAACGTATCTTTCTTTTGTCAAGTTTCCCGTGAAAACACACAATGGCGTCACTCCGCGAGCCGATATGCCACCCCACATGTGAAGCTTCGGGCTATGTTTTGGTCGCTGGTAGATAGGTTTGACAGTATCTTTGGTCCAAATTTTCACACAATTAGGGAAAAGCCAAACAGAACTTTCATCCGAAAAGAAAACATTATCCCAATCTTGATTTTCATGAGCCCGACACCAGTTTAAACGTTTTCCCTTTTGTGCATCTTTCATCAACGGCGAGGGAATTCCACGTTTTTTCACCCAATTAAGTCTCTGTAATTCCTGCCTAACTGTTTCATTGCATACCTGAGGACTTCCTCTGCTAATCATTTCATTTCCGATGTTCTCAACACTTTTCAATTTGCCCCTACTCTCAATCTGCCCAAGTCTTCGGCGATCCACAACACTGAATTTCCTAGGCCGACCTGCCCCTGCTTTCTGCTCTATCCCGGTTCCTGTTTGAATATTCTTCAAAGTTCTGTATACTGTAGACAGAGGAATACCATGTCTACAAGCTAACACTTTAGCATCTGCCTCACCCCTTTCAAAATCATCTAGAATGAGCTTTCTTTTCTCTCTTGCTGTAAATTCTGCCATGTCAACACAGGAAGCCGTCTGCTCAGACAAGGGAGATAACTCTTGACGTAATGAGCTGCCTTCTAAGCCTTCAAGAGTTGTCTCCCTTATTTAGTATGCTTAGTGCATAGTGAAAGCCCATTTTCCAATCTTAGCATCATTAGAAAAAAACAAAGATTTTCTCAATAATTTCTGGGAACACTGTACATGATTACCTCTCTCCTCTGTTTACATGATTTCAGTTAGAGCCGCAGTTGATTATTCTTTCACGCGATAATTTCGATAATTGTAGCAGTAAAATAAAAATTATGGCTTTATTGCTACAATAACAGCTTTGTATTATACTGCCTTTGAATTGTGTTGCTACTCTATTTTGTACTGTCACGGAAATACATGTACCTCTGTAAAGATGTGGACGAATTTATTGTAACCTTCATAAATTTAAGAATTTACTTGTCAATGACATTCTTTGTGGAGTTTCTTTCATACCGAATTCTTTTCGGACTGATTACTGGTGTACTCTCTGTTTCATTTTTTTAATTCACTCATAACAAAACATGAGCATTAATCACGCACCGACCACATTTTCATATGGAACGCACGCAAACCCAGCACGTCGCAGAAGCTTTGAAAACCAAATTCTGCGTATTAAAGTGGTAATACTGTCATATTTGACTCCAACGAAAGTTTAAAACTGTCCCTCCAATATGAGAGGAATACAAAACGTGAAAATCAGCTGTTCTTGGAAGTATGGTCACCATGACTAAGCCAACAATTTGACTGTCGCGCGGTTCACTCACTTATTCACTCAAAAAATGATTGTTGTGGTAGTTTGGACCACTGTTAGCAACCACATCAACACCTGGTGTCGTCATCCATCACACCAACAACAATAACATCTGATAATCCCCTACTTGTACAGGCAATCAAGCGTCGAATTCTCAGCATCGGAATCCCCTGCCATACCTCTGACATTCCTCATGGTTAGACCCGCGAAGGTCCGGGATAGAATAGGCCTTCGGTAACCCATGTTTGCCATTAAAGCGACTATGCTTGTCGTAAGAGGCGACTAACGGGATCGGGTGGTCAGGCTCGCTGACATGATTCACACTTGTCTTCTGTCCACAATTGCGCAGATCGATGCTCATGCTGTTGATCACTGGATTGTATGGTCCAGATTCGATCGTTTTCAGACCGTCGACATGTAGCTTGAATACTGCTGAGTGCGGCGTAAAACTCAACTCACTCACTCCTCATGTGAAGAGTCCCCGTCAATTCCTGAACAGGAGGTTATCCACCTAGAACCTGGCGTCGAACGTGGTAAATGTTCAGGTTGGCACCGACGCATGGCATCCTTGTGTCGTGTATACCACTAACTTCCCATGGAATATTTTGTATCCGTCAAGAATGTTCTATTATAATACTGGCGTATTTAAATTCATTTCACAAAAAAACAAACAATGTAGTGAACAGACTGCACGTATGGATATACACCCCAAATTTGCACATTTGCAGTACGTGAACATGTTATAAACCCACGGGTTTTGGGTTTTCAAATAGGCATTCCACAATATGCTTTCGCATGCCTACTTGAACCAACATACAAAATGCCCTTGGATTTAGGAGTTGCTTAATTAATGCCTATGTGCATACGTGTTACAAATAAGGAATATAAATCTTCCGAAAATGATTTTATGTAGGACGTCATAGGCAGCTACTATGCAGTCCACGGGTGTTGAGAAATTACCAAATTGATAAGCTGTAGGCCATACACACAAACATCCTGCATACAACCCAGATTTCCTGTGCGTCTTCCTGAACTCAAGTTCCGCATAACACCTGTTCCGTTCAAGTCACCCACACTGACTCCTGCCAACGACGGCTTTAAGGTAATTGCTGACTTGTAGGTCCTTTTTGTTTCGTTTTTCTTAGTTGACGCATCAAATGATGTCCCAGCAGATATTGTGAAGGCATGTAATTCAATATTTTCACAAGTCAAGGCAGTGAATTATTGATCTCTTTCCTCGCCACGATATGGCTGAGATATTGCCGATGTGACGCTACATATATTAACTTACTCACTCATTAATCTCTTTCAGTCAGATCTCATTCCTCCCTAAATAATGTTATGATACTGGTGCTTAATATTCTTCATTTCAAAAGTCTAGACTCATTAGTGTAAATACAGTCACTTACTTCAGGCGACTGTTCTATACTAATTTTTGCAAAAATTCCGTACTGTATACACGTGAAGTGAAATATTGTAAAACCAATTCGTAACGTTGAAAAGATTATTGTCATCAGGTCAATAAATGATTCCAATCAGTGACAGTTGGCGAATTCAAAACAAAACTTTACACCAAATGCCGCTGTTAACATGCACGATATTTAAACATGATTTTCAGCAATTTGATGCATGATGCTCGAGCAGTTCATCTTCATAAGGTCTGCAGTTGGTTCCGCCAAGTTGGTGGAGAAATTCATCTTCGATGTAACCACATAGACACACAGGCCCTGGTGCCTTTGCTAGGATTCATTGTTTCAGATGACCCCCGACTCAAAATGCTCCTCAGTACAATACATGTACATCATGACATTGTCGGGATGTATTGTGATGTGGAACATTTCGAGTCGGGGGTCATCTCAAAGTTTTTATTTAATTTTGTCTGTCTTTAATTACAGCAAAGACACGATGGCCTGTGCATGTATAAACATAGTATATGGTGTTTTAAGCGAGTCTAAACTTTTGAAAGGAAGTATATTATGAGCATCGACATTGTTCTGCGATGGCATGCAATGAACCAGATGTTGTTGCCATTGTTGTCGCCTTGGTTGTTATTTGTTGCTACTGTTAATGAGTATTGTTGTACTGAAGTAATACAAATAACAAATATGAGGTCGACCTGTCACGGTCACTGACTGGGTAATCAGAAGCATGTATATTAATATATTAATATTACGAGCAACGGTGTCTGCTGTAAAAGCCTATTTTTGGAAGATAAGTTCAGAAGTCTCTTCCAGTGTGGCGTGACTTCACTATACATTATGTTCTTGCTGACAGTCGTTGTGAAAGAACTAGGTATAATAAACTGCAATAATTTGCATTTTGTTATAAGCTCAAAACAACGAATTTTTTTTATTTTTTATAATTTTATAATAATATATAATCAGAAACATAAATATGTGGTACGTAAAACTATGAACGCGCTTGTGCGGTGGCGCTGTTTCAATTGACGTCACAGTATGACGGTAACGTCACCACCATGATTATATGGGCTTGTAACGCTAAAACTGCCATCAAGGCAGGTAAAGGCAGATCAAGGTTAAAACAAATCCTGCCTTATAATAGAAGACAGTTTTAGAGTGACCACCATATGCAGTGTGGCGTGATGATCGTGAAACGATGGATATACAACGTTACCCGTTGATTTAAAACCAGACTGATCTTTTACGTATGTGGCAGTCAAACGTAAACAAGATTTGTGCTCTGTATAAATGCAGAAATCACATAACATATATCTATCATGGCCTCTGATAAATGATATGAATACTACAGGAAGTGATCGAAATAATTTCATTTGCTGTCTATTAAAGTTAACGTGTCAAAAAATCCATTGTTTTCTTCATTTTCTTTTCCTGTTTTCTTTTCTCTCATGAAACAATATGTGAAACTATAACAAGGTGACGGATGAATGGACGACGGGGAAGACTGCCAGACTCCACCCAAACTAACACGTCTTGAGCTCGTGATCTGCGATCCAAAGACGTTACTAGTATTTTATTTACAATGCGCGTCCTCTCAGCGGATCAATAGACGGGATCCTAGTCATGTGTATTTCCCCATTGCGCTTCCGGTACGCTTGTGGTTGCCATTGACTTCGTTTACAGAGATTAAAGGTACTATTAAAAGGGCAATTGTTTTGTAAAGTTCAGAGGACATCACGAAATGTATTGTTTGTGTAACCTTTCTTCCTCGTGTTAAATAAAACTTTCCGGTTTCTAAACTCTTGGTGTTTCGTGAAACTGACTTGTGTCCGGTTTTAGGTCAAATGAAATGTATCCCTGAAAACCCGGCATTTCATAATGGGAGTGGTGCTTGATAACTAATCGCGTGAGTTTTATATAGACATACGTTATTATGAAAGGTTAAAAATTCTATATTTTATGCTTCGAAACATAAATGACAGTCTCTTCATGTGATTCAAGTAATGTATCTTTGTCGTATAACTTTATTTAATATCAACTGATGATAAGGGTCATCCAGTGTGATTTAACTAACTACACGGACATGTTTCACACGTGGTTCTAATCACAGAAGCTAGACAGCAAGTGGACAGGGTAAAGGGCAGTTTAAGGTCATAACCATGTACATTTCATGCTTATACATTTGTTGATACATAGATACAGATGTGTATTCTGTACATGTTTGAGTGACATTTCAGGAATTGATGTGATAAACGTTGGGATAGTCCAATGGATATACATCTCATTATTACAGTGTATTGGATGGAAAGAGTTCCACCCATACCACCATCTTTTTAAATAGTAAATTTGCTCCTTCCCTGGTGTAATATTCCATCATTGAAATAAGATCATTGATTGTTTCTTTATACCTGTTCTGAGTTTTTTTAATGTATATTTACCATGCGATATGCATGGGTGGGGGTACGGGCAGAACACTTACCGTATTGGACAATACATTTCGATTTCATGGTGGTGTGTTGTGTTGTCCTGTGAACAGAGCCAGGTCACAAGTCAGTAAGCAGTATTTGTCTTGGAGAGTCCTAGGATGGGTGATCATCTTTGGCAGCTTGGCAGCAGTTGAGAGTTTTTAGGACTTCAGTTCTGCCCCAGAAAAATCACATGAATCATGAGGTCTCACCTTAGGCAAGTGAGTTTTTAAAAAAAATTGCCTCTGTTCACCCAGCAGTGGCTTGGTACCCTGTAGGATAAGTCATATCACTATTAACCTTATATATTGCCACACAGGCAGTTATGGTCAGACTCAAATGGGGTAATAATGTTGAAGTGTCTTGGCCTTGGATACAGGTGCTTTATATAGGGTATAGCCATTATTTTGTACATGCTGACACCGTTATCAAGCAGTTCACTATTGCATGTGAACTGGTGTAGTGTTTGTCATTTCAGTTATTGTAATCTGTACAAAGTTTGTGTCATTCTTTTTGTTTGTGTTTGCAGGAACAATGTTATTTTGAAGCCATCTCATTACAGCTTGAAGATGAGTGATGAAAACTCTACTGGAGCTCAGGGCCTGTTAAAGGAGGTGCAGACTGAAGTGTCCAAGAAGAATCTACCCTCACTAATAAAGAGGCAGTTTAAATCATTAAGTGCTGAAAATGGCCCCTCTGTAAGAATATTTCAATGGAACATATTGGCACAAGGTATGCTATTTCTTTTTTTAGGTAGAAATGGATTTTTTGTGCAACACTGCACTATCTGATGTTTATGTTGGCTCTTTGGAATATTTCAATTATTCGTCTTTTCAAAAGGATGATTTTAGTCAGTGCATCAAATCTCGTTGACTGTGTCATGTGTGTGTTATTTATGATGGGAGTCTGTATATGTCTATGTAACTACGTAAGGGTCACCATTATGTGGGGAATATAAAATCATGAATATATGCCAACAATGTCCGAATATAATGACAGAATGAACTAGAGGTGACTATTTGGTCAAACTCACTTACTTTGTTCACACATGCCATCATAATCTAACATTGTGAAGGTCATGTTCATGGTGTTTATCACTGAATTGCCTGGTCCATGATTGATAATTTCCAGTCCACTTCCTTATGGCTGGAATACTGCAGAGTGTGGCATTAAACAACAAGGAAACAAATAAATTATGTATACGTCACACTGATAAATGAAATTCTTTATGAAATCGGAAAATGAACACTATCAAAAGCCGTGATGAGTTAGAGTACATGATTGAAGGTAATGCAGAATGCTACCCAAAACAAAACACATATCACTTTAAGAATACAAATTTTTGAAACATTGCATCAAAAAAGAATATGTTGAAGTGTGCATTAGGATGACAGTTGGTGCTTTCCAAATGTCTGTTCCAGTTAGTGTTTTGTAAACTATGAATGGTACAAATATCCTTCATGAAAATATCCCTACACATACCATTATTAAACGTGTCAGTTTGTGAGGCCAGTTTTTTTTGGGGGGGGCTTGCGTAAGTTGAAAACTTCATAAATCTACTTTCTGAAACCCTAATGTCATATATTACAAAATGGTTCTTTTGTCTTTTGTCTTCTGAGTCAATGTGTGCATATCATGTATCAAGTGGGGTAGTCTTGCGATTAGAGCCTTCACACTTCACGCCAAAGATTCAGGTTCAATTCCCTACATGGGTACAATGTGTGAAGCCCATTTCTGGTGTCCGCCCTGATATTACTGGAATATTGTGTTTCAAGTTGTATGTAGCTTGTATTTACCTGGTATCTTTGTATTTTTAGCCTTGAGTCAAGGTGATGACAACTTTGTCCTGTGTCCTCCTGAAGCTCTCGACTGGGACAATCGGCACTTACACATCTTGGAAGAACTGCTCACCTACAATGCATCAGTGCTGTGTCTTCAGGAAGTGGACAAATTCTCGTTTTTAGAGGGAAAACTGAAATCTGAAGGATATAAAGGTGTATTTTTCCCTAAGCCTTACTCGCCTTGTCTTGACTGTGAAATATCTTATGGACCTGATGGATGTGCAGTTTTCTGGAAAACTGATGAACTTGATCTCATCAAGCAGGAGAATATTGTTTTGCAGAATTTGATGGGATATGAAACAAATCAGGTGTCCATCATTTGCAAGTTCCAAACAAAGAATTACAGCAAGCAGTTCTATGTTGCTGTGACCCATCTTAAGGCAAAAAGTGGATTTTCAGATGTCCGATATGAACAGGGACATTTTCTTAACAGTATCCTCGAGTCTATGACTATTGATGCTCCAGTGATTGTCTGTGGAGACTTCAACGCTGAACAGACAGAGAAAGTCTATGAAGTGTTCAAGAACAGTAAAATGGGGCTGGCCAGCTCTTATGCTCAGCTGTCTGGAGATGGGTCTGAGATTCCCTTCACCACGTGGAAGGTCAGAGGAGGGAATAACGTTATGAGGGAGCTAAGTCGAACTATTGACTATGTGTGGTTTACTCCAGAAAAGTTGGGTCTGAAGTCTGTGTTGATGATGCCTACCATCCATGAGATTGGTGAGAACCGACTACCATCACACACTTACCCATCAGATCACCTGTCGCTGGTCTGTGACTTTGTTCTAAAGTAATCAATGTTTCTCATGTGGAACATCTGTACATTTAGAGGCATCCTCTTCATGTCCAGGGCTAACATTTGGGTAAACCACCACTGACTCATGGATCCATTCCTGTGTCTCTTGTAGTTAAAATTAACTCCTAGATACAAGATTTGTGTGCCACATGAAACTGATATTTAAGTGTCCACGAAGCCGTCCTTTCCATCACAAAGATGCCGGACAGCGTTCGCTTGTGTGATATAAATATTATTCTTCTTGCAAACTTGTTCCTAATCAATGGGACGGGATGCCTTGTTGTTGATATTTGCCTACCAAACAGTTTGTTGTATGTGAGTTGTGTGTTTGTAACTTACATTCTGATTTGTACTTTAGCTGTAGGAGTGTAGCCAATCAAACTGGCAAGAAGACATCATTAAATGCAACTGTGACAGCTACAGGAATTGATCCAAGGGTTAGTAAAGCTTTTCCTGAACTTCAGGCCCAGGAGATAAAGGGGATGGGATGTTTGCCTAAACGACTACCAGTATATTTTGACGAGTGTAGCACTTTTGTTTCAACACATTTAAAAAGCAGTGTTTCCACAGGGTGTTGAACAGCTGGTCACCATATATATGCACAAAATCTTCTGATCACAGTCTGGATTAAATTTCCATCATTAACTAGGTTTTAGTTTTGAAGACTGATTGCCACATGAACTTGAATAATTATTTTGTCCCTTACTGTTGTTTTTTGTGTCATCCTCAGTTGTCAAAACCTTATGTCTTCCTTAAAAATATTGGAGAGTGTTTTCTGCTCTCTGCTTGCCATTTCGACAAACGTATGATATTTAAGCGATATGGTAATATTGTTATTCTCTGAGGCAACAGTAATTATAGTGACATTTTTAGGTACAAAATACAGCGATCATTTCCAAATGACTGTCAAACTGACCAATCACTTTGAACGTAGTTTAATGAATTTAAAAGAAAACCTTAGCTGACATGAAAATTCATTATAGCCGATTCTGTTCCTAGAAGATTATTTGAGCAATTCCATTTTAATTTCGGTAACATTTTGAGCAGGGGCAAAAGACAGTTTGGATATTTTATTGGACATGGTAACCAATAGCCTTCAAGTACTGGGCAATTTTTACTGGCCAAAATCCTGTATATACTGGAGAACGGAAACGCTGAAACTTGTTAATTTCATACTAAATATCTGCGTTCATGCAGTTCTTAAAGTGGATTGAGGTCATCTGTTGACAGGATTTGCTTGGGCTGGAAAAGTTAACTTGAGCTTCACACAACTTAAAATGGTCTTTCTCTCATCTAATTTAGCTCCTTCACAATGGTTTTACCAACACCTCTTGCTTTTGACATGCCACTGATACCAGCAAAAGCTGATTAAATATGCTTTATTTCATTCAGCATATATGAACATCTGAATAATATTGATTAATCAGTCGATATAAAAATCAGTAGTAAACTTCAGATCCTTTTAACTGATCTAATACTGAAGGTATGTAAATCTGTGCGTAACTGTTTGGAGTCTACAACATCTGCTCTCAGCATCAACTGGACTAGAGGATGCTTCTCCTTCACGGCATCATGTCAGTGGAACTGCTTTCCTCTTGAACTGTGCACTTCTCTAAGATGACCAAATGATGATGAAGATAGTGAAGCTAGTTCACAGGAATCTTTGTAAGGAAACATGGTGGGTCTGGATTTGGATTTGGGCATATTCCTGAAGGGAAGGACTCATGTAAAATTCTTTCTGGTGATGTTGTATGGAGGGTCTTCAATTAATACCTTAACATGATATCCCAAACTCATATTGACTCACAATTAGGGTGAGCTGGATGGAACCGTTACCAGTGGCTTGTACGATGTTTGTGTCTTGTTAAGGATGAATGTCACATCCATGTTGGCTGTTGGCTGCTGATCTGGTGACTGGTACGGCCTTGGTATGGGATGCTGATGTGATGGGGGCGGGTCTAAACTGTAAACAGGATATTTTTGCTGGGTTTCCTCTGTTTTTCAAATTGTTTTCTTACCCATATGTTTGGGATATATATCCACTGATGGTGATAGAAGTAGATTTCAATGCCAAGACTCAGGATTGCTGATGGCTAGGGATAATCAGGTGAGGATGGCAGGTATGGTTTGTTTGATCTGTAGATAGTAATTGGACAGGTATTGCTTGCAATGGTCTGTGTGGATGGATTTACTGTAGACAGTAATGTAGAATCAACTAAGAGACCTCCCAATCCATTCCTTGTCTCTTTTTAACAAAGAGTTAATGTACAGCAGTAGTACATTATGCTCTTACTTCAGTATATAATATATGACAGAATTTGCGTTTGGTAACATTTGTTTCAGCAAGATAAACTTTATTGATCATTTTGGAAACCCACTTTTAATGGAATATGACCTGACTGCTACTTTGAATGTACATGTTGCAATTGTACCAAATCCATATCCTAATTGTAAATAGTACCTCATAGTTTATATATGTTTTCAGAGACCAACAAAAGAGGAAACAAAATGACTGAACGAAACAGTTTTGTTGGATTGCTTTACAAAGAGTGTAAATAAATGAAACTATGACATCATTGCTGTTAATTAGAAATTATGCATGATACATTGTAAACTGTTCACTGGTCACAAGGGGAACATGTGTTGGTGTACCTTCAATGTTTTTTATGTTCCCTGAGCCCGGGGGTACAAACATCTAGGGTACATCAACTCATGGGGTCCGAGGGACCTGTGAACAACATATTTATCTTACCGAACACCTCAATGTTAACTATTTATTGTTTGAAGCACGGGTCCAAATGTTTTGTAGCCATTGTCAGATTTTGCAGACGACATGAATAACAGATTTAGTGTTATTTTTCTTCCATCAAATTGCATTTGCAAGACATCAGTAAACTCGGACGATCAAAAAACGACATTTATGTGTGAGATAATTTGATAATGTGACATTTTCATATTTTCGTTTCTTTTTCATTCACATAAGTAAGTAAATAAGTAAGTAAGTAAATGATTTACAGTAATTGATCTAATACAATCACACGTATATAGCCAAGTTATATTTTGCATGCAATATTTTACCTTCACTAGTTGAGGCACTGAACTCAGATACGACCTTGTATATTCACTTGTGATATGTGTACATATCTGTGACTGTGATATTTACAAGAATCGTTAGTTTTATTGAATGAAATACCTCAAAAGTAGATCCTTAGGTATGCTTGATCTTACTGGTAATAAATTCTGTCTTGACTGAAGATGCCAGCATTGTAAAGTAAGCTTTAGCATTTCATTTGCTAATGTGAAGGTGTGTTTCTAGTTTCAAGTTTCTCAAACTCCGCAAAGTTAACTAGTGAGTAATCCTCCTCAAATCACCGATTTGTAAGTGTAAATTTCTTAAACTTTTGTCTGGGAATGAAGCATTGTCCTGGGCCGTATTTGGTTTTATGTTTTATTTGTACATGTACATATTTTTGATAACTCCCTGGGGCTAAGTATTTGTTGTTTAATGCCATACTCTGCAATATTCCAGCTAGATGGATGTGGTCTGTAAATGTTTATGCTATGTATGTGGCACATCACTATGTCTTTGTATCTCTGGCTTGTTTCATGTGTGTTCCATTTTAAGATCAATTAAAGTTAAAGAGAAAGCACTGTTTGATGCCTGTGTCCATAATTAGAGAATGAAAATGAGAAGTTCGTGTTATAATCCCAAAAATTAATTTCCTACACCAGGCCAAGATTTTGGTTTTCTTCTGTTTCTGATATTCCTTTACATTAGTGTAAACTTTCATATTTTTTTTTATATTGATAGTGAATGATAAAATATTGAAAAGAAACCAAACACCTTCCTGTCACTTTCACTATGAATGATTTATTTACAACACTGAAATGGAAATGTGTTGAAATTGTATTTTATGCATATCAACATGGTGAATTTTAAGAGGAAACAAAAGAATATATTTTAATTTTTACTTTATACAAAATTTTTCAGTATCTAGTTAGACAATAACTGTTACATTAGAAACTGAGATGTTTTTACAGGGTACAAAAATGGTAGAGTTACGTTGGAAAACAAAGAGAATTGAAGTATGTAAGTATGCAAGATCACAACCATATCATTCACATCGTAGTATTAACTAATGCTACACGAAGCGTTATCAAGTACAACGATCCAAGTTTGATGAGATTTGGAGGATATCTACTTAGATGGGTCTTTTGTTGCCTTTCCTGCACAATACTACAAAACATTTGATAGGGCTATGTATATTACCATTATTCTGTCATATTCCCAACTGCTTACTCATATGCATATGTAAACTCCATCAGAGGGTGGGTACCTGGTAGTACCATCGATTGAGAGCCATACTATCTTGGTCACCTTATGCATACCACAGTTTTCATCTGCTAAGGTTTTTACTTAAGACGACATGGAATTAGCATGTTTGCAGTAAAGCTGGAGAAATGTGCATTCTTATTGGCTGATGTTTTCAGATCCTTGCATAGTAGCATTGAGCATGGGGTTCCAGTTTTAACAAGATGGTGATGAACATATCTTTTAATTTGTGATACACACAAGGAATATAAAGGTCAGATGCATGTGTTCTCCTGCAGTCTGACTTTTACACTTTTGACAGTTTCAGTACATGTTGTATGCATGACCATATCAATAAATCTAGTAATTGATATCGTGTGATAAATAGTCAGGCTAAACTGAATAGTTACCAGGTTTGTATCCTAATATATATAAATGTTAGCACTATTATGCAAGACTGGTTGATGTATTTACTCTTTGCATGTTGGAAAAGCAATAAAGTTCAGTTTGTGTGCCAATGCATTGTCTTGTGTTAACACTGTATTCTGTAATGTCACCAATTCTAGTCAGAATAGGTACCAGTGACTCATACCTGTTACAGGAACTGACATGTCAGGAGCGATGGGGTAGCCTAATGGTTAAAGCGTTCGCTCGTCACGCCAAAGACCCGGGTTCGATTCCCCACATGGGTACAATGTATGAAGGCCATTTTCTGGTGTCCCCCACCGCAATATTGCTGGAATACTGTAAAAAAAGTGGCCTAAAACTAAACTCACTCATGTCAATATCACCTGTGAGTGAGTGAGTGTGAGTGACTTCAGTTTTACGCCACACTCAGCTATATTCCAGCTATAGGGCGGCGGTCTGTATATAACAGAGTCTGGACCAGACAATCCAGTGATCAGCAGCATGAGCACTGACCTGTGCAAACGGGAACCGATGATATGTGTCAACCAACTCAGTAAGTGTGACCACCCGATCCCATTAGTTGTCTCTTATGACAAGCATAGTCGCCTTTTATGGCAAGCATTGGTTGGTGAAGGCCTTTTCTACTCTGGACCCTCACAGGTCAGATCACCTGTGAAGTTTTCAGTCACTAGTTTGACTGTGACTTGACTGATTGTGTATCTTCTTACCCATGTGATATGAAATGCTGCTTATGCTTTCAGTCACTGGTTTGACTGTGACTTGGGGTCATTCTTTAACCACAGGTTAGGAGTGTCAATGAAAGCAGCATGAGTGATTTCATGATTACAGAAACAAGAACCTTTTGATCCCTCACAACCAGGCGTTTGTTTGATATTCTACTTTAGTTGATTCAACATGCTGTGTAATGGCTGATGCTAATTATCAAGGTGCTGTGGGGAGGAGAAAGTACAGACTGATTATATATCTTCCTTTCATGATTTGTTGGTTTGTTTGTCATTTATTGTCAACAACATTCCAGTTCTGTATTGTTGGCCTTAATCCCAAGCCTGACACCATGACTGTCAGTCTACATAACTGGGATACAATGACAGGTTTTAACCATGTCAAAGAGCCCTACTACCACATCCAGTTACTTAACCCTTAGGACAAGGGTGGGTTGCAAAAGGGTGGGTTATTCCAATGAAGTCTGATTATCCTTCACTAAAGCTCTTGGAATGCTGATACTTTCAGAATACCATCACCATAGTGACAACACAAAAACCAAGGAAAAAAACAAAACAAATATTTATTAACATTTGCATACATATTAACTGCTTTTCTGTTTTTTTGGTCTATCAGAGAGTGTAAGCCAGTAAAATTTAAGCCAGCAGTATGTGACGCCTATTGCGCAATAAACAGATGTCAATAGCAGAGGGACAAAAGGGAGTCTCTGTGACAGGCCCAGTGCATGGTGGCCAATACTGTTGTACATTTCAAGAGGAACAATTCCAAGCAGGTAAAGGCTCTCCAGGGTGGACAACAGGGGCAAGGCAGTTGGCCGAGCCGGGATACTGAAACACCAGGAATTATGGAGTGAGTGAGGGAGAGTGTTTTTGGTCTCTTTTGTCAAATCATGAGTATACCATAACAGACAGTTATTACAGGATGTTTGGGATAGTTATACAGTGCACATGTCCATGCAACTATTGCTTGCTCAAGGTGCTGGTATTTGTTTTCCTCTCTCATTGGATGTCCGTCTCAGCATCATATAGTACTACAAATCTCAACTCCCTGGGGAGTATACAACTCTTGCTGTCACTAGGCGCCCCAAGTTTTATTGTGGCTCTCTCATCCTATCGATGTACCAAATTCACAGCTGGGTAGACTGGGACACAGAGTCATGGTGAGTGTGAATTTTGTTTTGCGCCACACTCAGGAATATTACATATTCCAGCTATATGGTGGCTGTCTGTAAATAGTCAACTCAGGACCAGACTATCAAGTGATCAATAGCATGAGCATCAATCTACACAAATGGGATATCATAACATGTGTCAACCAACTCAGCAGACCTAACAACGCAATCCCATTAGTCACCTCTTACAAGAGGCATGGGTTTCTGATGACCAATCCCAACCCGAATTATCAGGTTTGCCATATAGACAACAATCAAAATGCAAACATTCAATCCTCTGAGAAGATTGTCTATCCACTAGGCCACAAATACAGTCTTTCTACAGGCACCTTTTCCCTTAACAGGAAGCCTCAGGACATATGGTTCACAACTTACCCATGAATCCTTCCCAGACTTGTGAAGGCATAAAAGCTATATAGTGCCAGTAGAAGTATTTTTATTGGTGTTTCTGAAACAAAAGGTATTACATTATACAAACGAGTGCATTGCAGCTTGTCAGCTCAATGTAGAACACAAGCTTCAAGTGATGCAGGTCTCTTGACTGAAATCCATAAGTAAGTGAGTGAGTGAGGTTAGTTTTACACCACACTCGGTAATATTCTACCTATATGATGGCTGTCTGTAAATAATCAAGTCTGGACAATCCAGGGATCAACAGCATGAGCATCAGTCTGCGCATTTGGGAACCAACTCTGCAACTCTCTAGCCAAGACTGAACAGCCAACCTTTGTCAGTATTCATATAACAGGTACTGCAAGCAACTCTGAGCGTGACAGCACACTGAAATGATTAAACAAGAAGAGGTTCAGTGTTGTGTGTGACAGCTGTACTTACCAAACTGAGTAAACAGAAGGGGAAATAATGAGTATCCACCAATGGTTGATAAAATAAGAAATATCTGAGCTTCTTTCTTCCTCTCCATTGACAACAATCTGAAAGAACAGTGTTATATGCTTAACATTCTTGCGATACTCATTTCAACATATTGAAATGCTAACTTCAATATGCTCAAAATAATTGCTTCAGTTCAACATATTGTCTGTGTGTCTGTCTGTGTGTCTGTCTGTGTGTCTGGACTAGATCTGATCTAATCCCCACTTTATTACCAGAAGTTGAGTAATGACTTGTACCACACTTACATCAGTGGGATGAGGATGAGCAAGATGGCCTTTTCATGAACGTGCCAGCCGAACATGAAGGAGGCAAAGGCACACAGCGTAAGACAGCGGAGGAAACTGAGAGTCCCTCGTGGGTTGTACCAGAGTTTCATCATAGAAGGCTGAAACAGGAGGATATAGTGATTAAGTGAGTGAGTGAGTGAGTGAGCAATACTCCAGCAATATCACAGCAAGGGACACCTGAAATGGGCTTCACATATTGTACCCATATGGGGAATCAAACCCGGGTATTCAGCATGATGGGCAAACACTTTAACCACTAGGCTACCCCACTGCCCTAGGAGGCAACAGAGTGGCAGTAGTCTTGTTGTACAATATATGTCTACTATCCTTAACTGTCAAGGTGACATATCTGTGTTATTTCTGTCATTGTAAGGATATTTCAAATATATTTTCAGATAATTTCATTGTATTTAACCCCCCAAAGCACTTCTTTTGCATTTTCTTATTTGATAGAGGAATCAGGAGCAAGAATATTGAGACTGTTCATGAAAATGTAAGTAAAGTTGAAACATATGGCACTGTTTATACTAAGTGGTGCCTTACCATCATAGCGATATGTGTGAGCACCATAGTGGCCAGTGGGGTACAGATAAAGATTATAATTTTTATAAATCTGTGTTGCTATGCTAATTTGTGGTGAAAGAAATATTTGTTTCTGTATCCGAAATGATTGCAGCCTTTATCCACTGACAACACCACACATAACAATATCCATACATAGGGGAACAATAATAATTCTTATGAGGATGACAGAGGGTGCTGGTCAATGTGGGATAAAATGAAAAATGAGACATATCCCTTCCTCTGCTCAAGTCAACTATGAAAGTATATCAAGCAACTGGAAGGAAGAATATTGAAATTGTTCATGAAAATTTATGTAACGTCAAATAACTGGCACTGTTTATACTAAGTGGTGCCTTACCATCATAGCGATAAGTGTGAGCACCATGGTGGCCAGTGGGGTCACAGAGGGCAGTATCGTATGTTGGAACTCCTGTACAAGACCACCGGTCATCGCTGCCGACCCCATAGCATCTGGTTGGACTACCTTCAACCGCACACCTGGATACAGCAAGACACAGACACAGTAACACACAGTGAGACACATGAGAGATACTGAGACACGAGACTGACAATAACCACAAATATATCTACAACAGCATATTGACTCTCCACTCCCATCTACTGTATCTGCAGCAGAAAGTTCCCATTTTCATATGCCTCCTCCTGTCTACTGTATGTCCGCCAGAGGATGTGCCCCTCCCACCTCTGCTCCTGTCTACTGTATGTACGCCAGAGGATGTGCCCCTCCCACCTCTGCTCCTGTCTACTGAATGTCCGCCAGAGGATGTGCCCCTCCCACCTCTGCTCCTGTCTACTGAATGTCCGCCAGAGGATGTGCCCCTCCCACCTCTGCTCCTGTCTACTGTATGTACGCCAGAGGATGTGCCCCTCCCACCTCTGCTCCTGTCTACTGAATGTCCGCCAGAGGATGTGCCCCTCCCACCTCTGCTCCTGTCTACTGTATGTACGCCAGAGGATGTGCCCCTCCCACCTCTGCTCCTGTCTACTGTATGTACGCCAGAGGATGTGCCCCTCCCACCTCTGCTCCTGTCTACTGTATGTCCGCCAGAGGATGTGCCCCTTCCACCTCTGCTCCTGTCTACTGTATGTCCGCCAGAGGATGTGCCCCTCCCACCTCTGCTCCTGTCTACTGTATGTACGCTAGAGGATGTGCCCCTCCCACCTCTGCTCCTGTCTACTGTATGTACGCCAGAGGATGTGCCCCTCCCACCTCTGCTCCTGTCTACTGTATGTACGCTAGAGGATGTGCCCCTCCCACCTCTGCTCCTGTCTACTGTATGTATGCCAGAGGATGTGCCCCTCCCACCTCTGCTCCTGTCTACTGTATGTCCGCCAGAGGATGTGCCCCTCCCACCTCTGCTCCTGTCTACTGTGCCTGCCCTGGGAATCCCCTCCCTCTCTCTCAGCTCCTGTCTATTGTACCTGCAATGGTTGCAGCTTTGTCAGCAACATTGTAGAGAGCCCAGAAGTTTGGTGCCCAGTAGGCATGGCACAGACCTCGCTTGAATGGGAACAGTCGGGACAAGACCTGCGGCAGCTGGCCCTGGCGGAAATGAATGACTGTCAGTGTGATGTACATGGGGAAAATACATACAGGTGGGTGAACCAGCTGTAACACCACCTTGAACTGAGCATTCCAGATATATACTAACAGAAACAAATAAGAGAACACAAGAAAGTACAAGTGTTCCTATTGTAATTTCCAGAATTTCACTCACAGTGGAATATAATCCTTGTGAAGAAACTTGGAAAAGAATAAAGAAACACCTGTATATTCATGTGTTCCCTTATTTGTTTCCATGAGTATATCATAGTATGCCAGATTGATACTGGAGGGAAACCAAAGAGATGCAGATCTTAGATGTTTACCACTTTATCTGAGAAGCCACAAGGAAAGGTTTGGTGATGAATCACTTAGAATAACAATCAAGATGAAACTGGACATCCAACCCTCACCTATAACATCTTGAACTTTTCTAATCCACATTCCTCAAAAACCAGTAAACACAGAAAACTTACCAATCTCGTTTCTCTGTTTAACAGTTTAGGCATCAAAACAACACCTGCTTAACCTCATTGATAAAATGAGAGATGCAATGGTAATACAAAGATATATGTTAATTGTATAATTATAGTTTCTATCTTATGAATACACACTGACATTTAGAAAGCGGTCAAATGTAACATATATTATATCTGAGATTAAGGTCTCAGTTAAGAACAAATTCTATTAATAGCACTCTCACTTCTTTTTTTGTGGAGGCTGATGTCTCAGCACAACATTTTCAGTAAAGTCTCACCATGTATATGAAAGGTCCGAATGATATCCCAAAGACTGACATGACCGTAAAACCTAGACTGAAGAGTTTGATGATGGAGAACGATCTCCACTGTATTGTCCCATCTGAAACAATAAACGAATGGTCCATGTAAGCTATCATTCACATGTTCCAGGTAAGCTGTCATTTAGATGAATGCCAAAGTGTGATAACTTGGATAACTTCATGTAATTTATAGCATTTGCAAGGATCAATGCTCAGGGTGTCAATCACTGGATCATCCAACCCAGCTGCATAAATGTATACTATTATCATATAGACTGAATACTGCAGAACACACCATTAAATATAACACAAAACAAACACATCATATCACTTGACTAATTATATAATCACTGACGTCTACTCCCAATTCACACACATAATTGACCTTGACCTTAAATTACCTGGGGCACTCCTGAAGCAGTAGCAGCGCAGGAGGTAGACGAAGTATGCAGGAGCGATATACAGGTAGATGTGCTTCAAGTTGAGCAGTACAGTAAACCAAAAGGCACTAGAGATGTTTCTGCCCTGAAAAGATGAGATAATATTTGGAAAGTTGCACAAAACAAAACTGATTTAGACTGAGAATCTTTGCCTGCTCTTTTGTGCTTCTGCTTGTCCCCATCTAAAATTTGGATCTGGGATAATTATTTTTTGAACGAGTTATCATACTTTACTATCAAATGAAACTGATACCTATAAATTTTAATCCAGTTTTACCATCTCTTTAATACCAATCTCTGATTTCAGCCACTTAATTAATACCTGAAGTACAAAACTAGTTATCTCAAACCAATCCATACAAATAGGAAGTAATTGTTATGAATGAAGATTTGACAGATGGCAAATAATTTATGAGAATTTACGATTTATTTATATAATTTATGAATAATTTATCAATCATTAGGGTATGTTGCATCATATAGTTTACCTCATGCAGTCGCACAATAGACAAAAGCAGCACACCAGTCAGGAAGCCATTGTACTGGAAATGTATGTCTGGGTGGTTAAGTCAAAACAAAAGCCCATCTTTCAGTGAAAGTACAGAGAAAGATTATAATTTTTATAAATCTGTGTTGCTATGCTAATTTGTGGTGAAAGAAATATTTGTTTCTGTATCTGAAATGATTGCAGTCTTTATCCACTGACAACACCACACATAAAAATATCCATACATAGGGGAATGAGCCTGTTGTAATGTAATTCTTATGAGGATGACAGAGGGTGCTGGTCAATGTGGGATAAAATGAAAAATGTGATATAGCCCTTCCCCTACTCAAGTAAACTATGAACATATTTCAAGCAAAGGCTATTTTAAAATGAATATTAATGGTGATAGAGTTTTTAGCCAAGACAAGTTGACTTCTCCTTTCGCCAAACAAATTTCATTCCTTGAATTTAGATAGTGATATTTTTCAAGAATAATAAAATTTAAAGATGTTGTTTGATAATGGCATCATATGTCATCTGGATCTTGAGTTGGATCCATGAACCAACAGGACTAGAAAACCTGTGGTTAGTAGTATGATAGGTTGTTTCATAAATAGTCTCCACTGTCCAACTCAGTGACCACAATAGCTGTCTACCTGCCTAGTAGCCAGTGACTTTTGAAAAGAGCTAGTAAAATTTCTGTAAAGCTGGCTAGATGGTCAAGCTGAAATTTCAAGTTTGTACGTATTTGTTTTTGTGAGTCATGAAGTCAGTTCAGTTGTTTCACCAATGAATATTCTCCAGTATTTGTCAATACTGCTAACTGAAGATGCTGATTTTTATTACCTTCATATATACTGTATACCTGTAGATTAGGATATACCTATAAGGATGTACATGTCATACCTCTGAAGCAATTGACAGTCACCTGAGAGTAAACTGAGTTCAGTTGAGTTCAGCCAGCAATAATACAATATAATACAAATGCCACAAATGGGATGTTGCTGTGAAGAGTTAATTAAAGGGAGATAACTCTGTGAGTCATGGCTGACAACCCATCCCAACAGCTTTCTGGCAAGGCAAGGATACGATCAACAATCAGAAGTCCAAAGTTGGCCAGCAGCAGAACACATGTGATGAGTTTGGGACTCTCAAACAAGTCCTGTGTCTCATCTTTTCGACTAGGCTTTAAACATTTCCTACAAAACCTGGAAAATAGATCATTTGCTTCTGTAATACCCATTTTCACCTAAAATGAATAAATAATATACCTGTGCATTTTTATTGAGCTGCACAAAAACTCTCCGATGGATAAAGGTCTTTCTCTACTCACGATTCACATGAGACAGTACATTTATGAACTTGAAACACCTGAGACACTCTCAAACAAAGTGTTCCTTATATGTTATTACTCTTATATTACCACTTCTTTATAGCTTGTTGAAAGAACATGCTGTGCATGTTTTTCTAAAAACAAAACAAAAAAACATGATATTGTCAAAACACATAATGTTCAGTCTAAGCATACTACATCCTCGATATCTCCAGGGTATACGTTCCGATAAGTCTCCACTATACCCTGGACGCATCTACGGCTCTGCCAAATAAATTTATTATCTCCCTTGACTGTCTTTTCATCCAGTCAGGTGTCTACGCTGGGAAGTTGAGCGAACCAATCAGAACTCACTTTCGTTTTTTGAATTATCTAACCGATTATACTTGGCAACACAAACCATGCAGAGGTTCTCTGGAAGAGTTAGACGACGTTCTTCCATATGTTGTTTTAAAGTTTCGAACCTGTCAATTTGTTTGTATGATTTCCCTAAAATCTGGGACGCACTGTGGGCAAACCTTCGCAGTTGCGACCGCTACCTTTGTTGACACTGGCAAGCTCTGTTATAACGGCGGCCTAGCTGATTGGCTACTGTGAGAAGGCGGAGCCAGCAAAGGGAGGTAATAAATTTATCTGGCAGAGCCGTAGATGCGTCCAGGGTATAGTGGAGACTTATCGGAGTGTATACCCTGGAGATATCGAGGATGAGCATACTATGGCTCAGTATTATTTGTTACACTTCTTATTACTGAGTCTTACAAACCCTAGTAGAAGGTCCCGCCAGCTAACCTTCCCAACTGACCAATCAGAACACAGCTAACCAAATCACAAAAGTTTACATGTGCACATATCTTAGGACTTTTACCTTGAAAAAGTATGTACCTAAATGATTCCAAATGCTATTTTCCGCACAATCGTTTTCATGTGATGCACATGGAACATGCAACAACACTGAGTAAACAGTTGCTGAAAATAGCGTTTTTGTCAATATTCAAGGATGTCAGCTTGCGGAAATATTACCTAATGGGAACATCACATGAGAAAGCCTATACACTGCAGATCAAACATCTGTGTTTTTTGTGGATTTTCATGTGTTGGGAGATCAGTGTCAGTAACAGTTAAAAACAGTTAAACATTGCCGTCAAAACCTAAACAGTAGCCATTGTGTGATTGACTAAATCTGATTGTCCTTCTTGCATTTGATTGGACAGTCACATGTCACTCAAAGATTACCTGACATGACATCCTACTTGGGTTTGTTTGACTCAATGAAGGAGTGTAACGAATAATGATTCTTAGATTGACATAATGTATTACTACGTTCATGAACTACTGATAATTTTATAGGATGGTACATGTAGTTCTTCTGACATGGCCACACAAAATTCTGCCTGTCCAAAATAACATGTCTGGTGCACATGTTACCGACTGAACAGTGACCAAACAGTTCTTGACATAAAAATACCACCTCAAAACATAGGTACTCACTGATTCACTGCATAGACAAAGACGAAATCAGTTCCAATGACAGAAAGCTTTTGAAACAGCACTGTGGCTTCACTAGCATAGTTCAGGTTGGACACAACCAGCATGTTTTTGTCAAAATATTGGGCCACTTGGGACAGCGCCATCTCCAGCCAGGCAAACAAGGGGGGATAATCCAACGTCCATTCAGATGTCTTCTGCAAAAATATTTCTTTCATGCATACTAAATCACTTGGGTAAATAAAACCACAAACATATTTAAATCATCTTTAAATGTCACAAATGATATGGACTGCTGATAGTTTCAATGGTGTTATGTCTATTATTTTGGAAACGGACAAAAATGGGTTGGGGGATAGTTGATTTTAATAAGGGTCAGCATTATTCTAATTTTTAACTATATCATGGCAGTCTGTAAATAATTAAGGATGGTCCAGCTTAACGAGTGACTGACATGATATGCAACAACCAACACAAATGGAATACAATGTATTTAATACTTTTTCTGACACTTATGACAAAGAAAGTTTACTGGTGACTAGTCTTATCTTTGACTCCCCACTGGCCCTCTTTCAATAAAAATAACATTTCACATATATTTCAGCAATAAAGCCTTGACTGAGATCCAGTTACCACTTTTACTGCATGTACTACACCTTGAAGATCATTCTAAATATAATTTTTAAACAAAAAGATGATTTTGACAAATATCATAATTTACTGAGTTGTCATATGCAGTGGCATCCTTGATATCTCCAGTGTACATGTTCTGATAGCTTTCCACTTTACCCTGGATGCATCTAAGGCTCGGCCAGATAATTTGTTACATCCCTTTCTCGCTCTGCATTCTCACAGCAACCAATCAGCTAAGCTGTCGTTACAACTGGGCTTGTCAGTGTCAACAAAGATAGCCATTGCAACTGTGAAGGTTTATTCGCAGTGACTCAGATTTTGAGGAAATCATGCAGACAAATTGACAGGTCTCAAACTTCAAAAATTACATGGACAAACTCTTTCTACCTCTTTCAGAGTACCTCTGCATCATTTGCGCTGCCAAATTCAATCAGTTAGGTAATTTAAAAAGGGAAAGTGAGTTGTGATTGGTTCCCTCAACTTCCCAGTGTAGGCACCTGATTGGGGAAAAAGCCATCCAAGGGAGGTAATAAATTCATCAGGCAGGGCCGTAGATGCATCTATGGTATAGTGGAGACATATCAGAACGTATGATACAGTGAAAGCTCTCTAAATTGGCAGCCCTCCAATCAGGCATGCTCACAATATCGGCTATTAAATATGGTCCCAACAGCAGCTAATTAATTTATTATCATTTACATATTTCTAAAAGCAAATACAAAGTCCTACCTCATTATACCAGTCTTTGACAGGTAGACTATGGGTTATCGCCAACCAGTTTCGATGAACTTCAAAATCTGTTGATCGGCTGCAAAACCATGTAAACACGTTATTTGCAGAGACCATATATATGTATATATGTGTGTGTGTGTGTGTGTCTGTTCGGCATATGGTCTCTGTTATTAGTAATCCCAAAATATCTCAATATTTCCATTCTCTTATATACTTTTCTAAAATCTGTCACGGGATGAACTCTTACGGAACATACAATAACATGAAGTTGAATTTATTCAACCATGGTACACAATAACTTCTTGAGTCTTTAAATTATCAGTTCACTACAGCTCAAAGTAGCCCATGTGAAAAGGAACAAAGTGGACTGGCGAGCAAACGGTAGATCCAAGGCAAATGGTAGATCCAAGGATCCCATATTTTTGGTGCGTTTAACATTCAACAACTTGGTATTGAGACTACAAAGTTGTTTCCCTTTCACATGTGCCGGTATGTGACACGTGTACATGTTGACACACAACAACTAATCGTGCCATGTCTCCCAAACAATGCATACGTGATGAAGAAATATAACAAAAACGTTCTCAACCATTTAAATATTACAGACACGTACTATGTTGGCATTAACAGGAGTTTGAAACTAGTGATCACGGAAGCGACGAGCCAAAACGTCGCCATCTTGGAGATTTTTTACCTCCTCCACTGAAGATTGCTGGGGGAATTCATTTCGACATTGTCACGTATTGAACGTGTTTTAGTATCAGGTATCCTTGCAGATACATTAAAACAAAATATTTCCATATGAATTTATTTGATTTAATAGTTACGTAATTTTGTGCATTTCTTTACACAAAGGCAAAGATATATATTCTATATGCTCATGTACTATCCAATGAGTATTCCCAATTGGAATATTGTTTCGTATTCGGAAATTTCTTGGCGAGATAAGCGAGACCATTGTACAACTCGTATTATTATATTTTTAAAGAGTGTTTTTTGTGACTACAGCAGTAAATACGTACCATATATAGTTTTTAAATACGAGAGTAATATTATCCAAGAAATCAAGATGGCGTCTCTCTTGCAGGTACATGTGATAAAAAACTGCATGATTTCACGATTTACCTGCCTATTTGATACTGTAAATCTATTTAGAGGCGGGGGTGATTCACATCAATGACAGACATGTTTCTGCATTGGTATTTTACCTTGTATTCCCGGCAATGTTAATTTGGGGAACAGTTGTACGTGATTTTCTTTGACTTTGAAACTTTGGTTGCCCCTTTAGAGGCAATTCTTACAGAATGCTTTGGCAACTTAAGACCTGGTTTAATGAACTATAAGAGACAGGGTTTTGTACTGTTTTGAATTTATTTATTTGATTTAAATAGTTACTTAGTTTTGTGCATTTCTTTACACAAAGACAAAAAAATATATATCATATTATATGCTCATGTAAGTGAGTATTCGAAATTGAAATATTGTGTCGTATTCGGAAATGTCTTGGCGCGATAAGCGAGACCATTCTACAACTCGTATTATTATGTTTTTAAAGAGTGTTTTTTTTTTACTACAGAAGTTCTTTACTCTTGTAGAGGGTGTCACTTCTTCGCCCAGCATGTCAAGACTTGACCTTTGTAAGAAGGATGTCCAAAAAGAAGAAAATTCCAAAATGGGCAGACCCTAAAGACATGTCATGGGCAGAACCTTTGTTTGAAAGGCAGAGAAAGCTGGCGACAGAGGGAGAAAAGAAGAGAGAGGTGTCCATGTTACATCTGGTCCAGAGAGTGAAACCTTTAAAAGGTCGGCCATACTGGGAACGAGACACCATCAAAACACTCAAGTTAAATGGAAAGGTAATGGTGGTCCTGAATGAAGGTTGTCCCTGATGATATGGGACATGTTCATAATATCACCCACAGCTTTGTCTGGCATATAACAGGTTATTTACAGATTGCAGTGATGTTTATGATGAGGTGGTAAGATGTCTAAAATTTTTCCAGAAAAGTGTACGGAATCCAGAACAGACATATTGAAAATGAAACAAAAATTGGTGAAAGAAGTCCATGATCTGGGTCCACCCATCATGATATTGCCGGAATTTTACTAGAAGATGTGAAAACCAAACTCTCTCACTCATTACCTCTGAAACTAAACATTAAGACTTTCCATCATCATCATCATCATCACCATCATCATCATGATGTTGAACTGGTATGTCTGGAATATTACCTTTTTGGATTCTGTGTTAGAATTGGTCCCAGTCAGTCAAAGGGTGGCTGTGTTCAATGTCTTGGTCAACTGCATGTCTGATGGCTCGAACTACTGCTTACAATATCAATCATTGGATTGTCTGGCCCAGACTACTGGCTGACTCTAGTATGACTGGGTGATGTTTTATTACAACTAAAAACAGCCTTGGAGTCATGGACCTTGGTGTTACTCCCCAATCCACGCGAATCCGAGTTCTCTCTCACAGCACCCTCCCAGTCCCACCCACTGCCTCACAGTAACCCCAACATCAACCCCAACCTCAACACACTCATTTCCCATCTCCCATCAGACACACATTCCACCCTTTGCCAGTTGATTATCACATTTACCATTTTACAGTTATCTGCTTGTGGTCACCTCATGATGATTTATTTTTCTCATCGACAGATCGGGTGTTCGTACATTCACAAGAACACCCCGTCTGTGAACAGGATGCTGGAGAGTGTGAACCACCTCATCAAGATCACCCCAATATCATTCCCACATGGGATTCCAGAATCACCTGATGACTTGGAGAACTGCTGGCTGAAAGACAACGGAGAGTTAGTGATTAGGAAAACAGTTTACCCTGTTGACACAGTACATTGTAAGAAGACAGATAGAGATGTATGGACCATGGACTTAGAGACATTTGAGAAAGAACATCAGAAGAAAATAGATAATCGAAGTGTCCACAAGGAATATTTTCCTCCCCAGTATCGGTACAAGTATAACCAGGACGGCAAGGAAAGGAGATACAAAGACAGTTCTAACATTGGCTCCGACAGGGAATGGTACTGACCCGGTAGACTTCGAAAGTAGTTTCCTATATTGTCTGTGTGTGATAGATGGAAATAAGATTATGAAAAGAAACCATATGTTGATGTTTTTTTTATGTTTTGTCTTTTACACTGAACTTTACCTTGGGTTACCCCCTATTAAGTTAGATGTTGAGAAAAAGCTTTCACCAGAATGAACTGAAAATGATCTTAAAGTCAATAATAGAAGACAGTTGGGTGGATGGATTATTGAAGGTGTTGGTGCTTTTTTATTTTACAAATGCACTTGAGTTAGAAATTCATCTTTTTCAAATTGCCAAACTTAAGTTCTTTTTGAGAAATGGCTGCTAGAAGCTAGCTAGATGTAAATGTAGATATGCATCCTGTGCAAATGCTAACTGAAAATGGACACAAATATAGACATCGTTAACCTGGATGCAGAATCGATGTTCAGGAATGACAGATATTTCATAGTTTCTGTTCACAATAATAAAATAAAATTCTGTTAAAAACAGAATTTAGAAATGTTAGTATTTGTGATTTCAGCTGAGCAATTCACTGCCTATTTCAGCCGTGGGTTTTAGCATGCACTGTAGTTGAATATGTCTTTAAACAAACAAAAGTAGATATCATACATTAGTCTTATATATTTAGTAAAAACACATTACAGAAACAAACAAGGAATTAAACTGTTGTATTTGAATTATATTTAAACACATGTTATTTGACTTTTCTCAGCAACAATTAAAGGTATGACGTTTGTCATGACAGTTTTGTGTTAATTGCATAGGCAGACATTTGCTGTAGACTTTTACACTGTTATCAAGCCGAAGCTATCAATAAATACATGCCTCTCTATGCAATAAACAATTATATCGTCTGATTCATATGGACTTATTGCTACATACAGCTGCCAGACGTTGAAGGAATCTGGTAGTTAGGATTGATGACTTGATAGACACATGCCATTGTATGCCCATTGTGTAGATCGATGGTGATGCTGTTGATCACAGGATTGTCTGGTCCAGGCTCGATTATTTAGAGACGGCCACCATATAGTTGGATTATTGTTGAGTGTAGCACTGAGCAACAAACTAACCAAACTGGATGTTCCAGTATTTTGTTAATCAACACACCAAGTACCAGCCAATGGACAACATGTGCTCATAATACCAGGGATATTAGTCGAATTGCCCCAGCTGCAAAATGCCACAACAAATATGGACAGATTGGCCTGGATGTTTGGTCAAATTGTCCCGGGTTCTTCAGACCCGTGAAGGTCACGGGGTACAATAGACCTTCAACAACCCATGCTTGTCATAAGAGGCGACTAACAGGATCGGGTGGTCAGGCTCGCTGACTTGGCTGACACATGTCATCGGTTTCCACTTGCGCAGATCGATGCTGATGTTGATCACTGGATTGTCTGGTCCAGACTCGATTATTTACAAACGGCCGCCATATTGCTGTAATATTACTGAATGCGGCATAAAACTAAACTCACTCACCCTTCGAACTGCACCAGTTTACCCCAGGGTTCTTCAAACTCGTTTCTGAGACTTGTATGAACGTATTTGAACAGGCACTGCTCCATGTAGTAACTGGGTTGGAATCATCAAGAGGGTACGGGTTTTTGATGGCTATTTATGGCATATTGTCAATATCGATATAAAAAGAAGTGATACTGTGAAGAAACTCTGAACGTCAACAATTTTAAGAGATAAAGGTTTTTGGTATGCGCCGTTGATAATGAAGAAATCATGTGCATATCACGCTGTAGGGTGTGTTTCGGATTTTAACTCTATACTGACAAACGCCTTGCACAGGAGTTGGTGGTCAGTACTTTCTTTGTTCTAATGCTTAGGAGTAGTATCTATAGTTCGCAGTCCGTTTCTTTCTAAGTGTACATATGTGTTTATAAAATTTGAATTATAAATTTAAATAATGCAAGCGCCCCAAGAAGCTTTCACAGTGTGTTGCAAATGTTGATCGGAGAAGCACCATTTCTTTCTATCTTTGTGTGACACCGCGCTCAGCAGTTTGCCTGCTGCATAACGTCGGTCTGTTAATATTCGAGTTACAGCTATCGATCTTGTGATTTTCATCTCAGAATCGATCTGCATTGTTGGAATACTACGACATGCATTAATAGTAATATAATACATTAGCTTTTGTAACGCGCCTTTTCCATGTACACCGCACATGTTCAAAGCGTTGACATGTCGTGTAATCAATTATATGTACAAAAACATGTTCATATGTATTCGAAGGGAACTGCCGAACCTGATAGTTCCACATTCATAGGTTGCTGAAGACCCCTTCTAACCCGGATCTTTACAGGCCGGGAAAATAGTAGGATGGAACAAGCGACACATCTTAGTATTGAATACATCGCAGGAAGATAAAACGTCATTGACAACTATCAATATATGTAATAAAATGAAAACAAAATGGTGGTTAACGCTTTCACCCTTGCTATCCATAAGGAAAATTTATTTAATCAGACGCACCGCTATTCCAAATACATCACTCGTCCGTAAACAGTCGAGTCTGGGCGAGGTAGTGGAGTGACAAATCAAGAGCATCTATATGCGAACATTGCTGTATTGTCCCATCTGAAGCAAAGCAAGTATCAGGGTTGCAGCAAAACTACCACTTATGTTGGTTGGCTGGCTCCATCTATGGTGGCGGTCTGTAAATATTGGAGTCTGCACCAGACAATCCAGTGATCAGTAGCATGAGCATCGATCTGTGCAAATGGGATACGATGACACACATCAACCAAGTCAGCGAGAATGACGTAAATACCATTATGTTAGGAAAAACGATTATGTTGGGACTCTTCTGAAGATCAACCCGGAAACAGGTAACGTTTTTAAATAGTGTCTGTTTGACATGTAAGTGTATGGTTAATGGTCCCAAAAGCTTTCTCCAGCGTATACAAGTATCCGAATTTCACCCCTACAATTTGTGTCTGTTTGTTACGGAAATAAATCTAGACATCCTCTGGCAGTGTTTCGAAGACACACGGTTATACCGACTAATGCAGTTTGAGTGGAACCAGATACATGGAGGGTACAATACGTTGTGATACTGCCAGCTGACGATGTTCAAACCGCCGGGGTTATTTCCCCTGCTGGTATTCAATAGTTGAAAAATAACAGATGTCGCTTGATTTTAAACAGTTGTTGCTCACACACAAATACGATTACTCTCAGCTGAGTCTTGGCATTGCAGGGAATTATTTTTGTCGTTCTTTCCTTAACATATGCACTGAAAAAACATTGCGTGTTTGGCATTCACAATACGTTAGGAGCCCTCGCATACACATGGCAAGTCATTTGTTACAGACAAACGACAAGGTACTTTTGAACACCAGCTACCGTATTTCCCTACAAATTCTGTGAACGAGTTTCAAAACAGGTAACAGAACCCCGGAGGGAGCCTGGTTCCCAGTGTATGCTGCGCTGGCGCGTGACTGAAGAAACGCCACGGGAGCCCCGCGCAGCATACACAGGGAAGCAGGCTGGCCTGGTTGTCATGAGAGACCTCTCGAGATCTCTGAGACATTACAGACTTATTATTTTTCAAACTATGGTCATATATAAAGGAAAGCTACCAAATCTTTGAATGCGTTACAATTCTGTTGGCATGATAGTCTCTTACAGACGATATACCTTAACCTTCGCCCGTGACCATGCATGTGGAGTTCGAGACCGGAAATGTTGAAAGGGGACCTTTCATTTCCAGATTTTTCTTTGTTCCAGGAAGAATGATTTAGATATAGCATACACGGTACCTTTGATAGACTTTGGGCGTGATAACAAGCTCGTATTGAATGGAGGCCAGCGCTTACAGATAAACGCCTTTCAGATTAAATACGGTATTTTCTAGCGATCAACCATGACGTCAGTGTTGATTCTTGGTGGCTATGTGGTTGGTGTGGTCAGATGATGTGACAGGACACTCTGGTATGAATGATATGGAAAAGAATATCGTCACCTATAGTGACCATAGAGTGACCACTAGTATCTGAAATGAACATAGTTTAAAGACTAGAGATCGTAGTATTAAAATATAAGATATACCGAATAGGATCCCAGACTCTTTCTTCATTAATATAGAAATCTAGACTTGCCACATTTTCTAGACCCCCGTGAGCTTTCTTGGACATATACCATTAAAAGGAGGAGGGGATCCTGGATTGCAAGATTGATAGAATGCAAATGACGAAGCTAAGGCGGAAAAAGACGATCAAGACAATTATATATATATATATATTTCTTTTCGTTATATGCATTGGCACTGGCTAGCGGTATGCTCGCAAAAATGGAATATCACCCCCCTACTTTTTAAATGGTACGTTTTCTTCAGAGTCGGTGTGGCAGACTACCATGACCCCTGTGGCCATTCTGTCAGGTCGGAGAAGTTGAAAAATGCTAGGTGTGCTAGGTGTCACATTACTGTTTGGGGGCCATTGCTTTGAGAGCCTATCACAGCATCCCCTGACATACCTGATGCTGTCTGTACCTGTGACTGGAGACAATATACACTGAGTCAAAAAAGAAACTGCACATTCTTTCTTCGGGGCACTATAAAAGGACAAGAGATGGTAAGATGGTTAAATTGTTATTATTTCATTACTGAGATCTGTGTGGTGTACTCGATACCCTGACAGTGCCGCAATCAGTTCCATTAGGCTACACCGCCGTCCCAAAACGGTATGTCAAGTCAAAAGAATAAAAATTCGAAATTTCTCAGTTCATTATTGTGTATGGCCGTCCCGCGCATTCACCACTGCCAAACACCGTCTCCCCATCGACTGTTTGTGTTTGTGAACACGTGGTTGGGGATTCTGCGCCATTGCTCTTGCAAGGCAGCGCCAAGTTCCCGTAAATTCTGAGGTTGGTTCCTAAGATCACGAAGCCTTCTCCCAAGTGCATCCCAAACGTGCTGTGTTGGATTAATGTCAGGGGACCTCGATGGCCTAACCATGATTCCCGCGTTTTGAAGGAAATTACGTGTCAGCATCGCGTATGTGGCCGAGCATTATCATGCTGGAATAATGTTATACCCATGTGGGGATGCAAACCCGGGTCTTCGGCTTGAAGAGCCATCTATTTAGCCACAAGGCTACCTCACCGCCCCGTCTGGATGGGAAGATAACTCGCGTCGTAAAATGTCAGCATCTGGAATCCAGCTCCTGTGCAAAGAGTAGACAAAGCTGATTAGCAAATGTGACGTTTGGCAAATAAATAAATAAATAAATAAATAAATAAATAAATAAATAAATAAATAAATAAATAAATAAATAAATAAATAAATAAATAAATAAATAAATAAATAAATAAATAAAATAAATAAATAAATAAATAAATAAATAAATAAATATGTCATGACAACGCACTAATCCGATAAGACTTCATGCAAAATATATTTATTAGGACAGCGATAAGCCAACCAAATGGTGTAAGAAATATAATTTTACTTCCTTAGGTACATAAATCACGCATACAATGAACTAATCATATATCCCTTTCACCCACCAGTAGCGAGGGATTATCACGAGGATAATCCCAACCGCCTACCACAACCATGCAACGTCACTAGGAGCCCGAGTCAATGACTGCTCCTATTGTTGAAACGAAGTAATACTATTTAGTGCATGCGATTGGTGATTACTTGATTACAGATTACTTGTGTCGTACAAAACCCGTGGTTACAGGGCTTCGTTAGATCCTAACACAGCCGTGGGTACACTGGCCACTCGGGCGACCATGACACAGGGATAACTCACAGCAGCCTGAGACTCCCCTTTTCGTACACCATGGTGAAATTCGTGATTACTGTGTGTCTTCTACTGTTTTGTGCAAATGCTGGTACGTAATTCCTTATGAAAGTTTGTTCAATTTAGACGTGTTCTGATATGTACATTTGACCATTTATGAAAATACACGTCTAACTATTTCTTTGATCGACATTCTAGAAGTTGGTAAGACAATAATGAGGCAGACGACTTCATGGATCACAACATCACTTGATGAAAGGGCACGAAGTTGGCAAGAAACGCCGCGTTATAAATACTGAAGAAGTTGTAAAATCATGCCATGCGTTGTCATGCTACCTTCCAACTTCTAAATGCCCATCGAACATCTGTTCTTTCTCTTTTTTGCACAGAGCAGCGTTTAGATGTTTATATTTATTACACATGTTTGATAACGATGTGAGAATCTACACCCAAACGTCGCTATATACATTAAGCAAGAAGTTGTAATCTAGAAAGTCGTATTCTCCATTACATTTCAAAGGGCTTCATATAACGTCTACACATTGATGTGACGTATTCATCTGTACGTATGGCACACGCACAAATACAATTATTAAAGAGGTACAACGATATTAATTGATGTTGATGTTTATTCAGCAGTTGTTCATAGTTAGACCGAGTTCACGAAGTTCGACTTATCGAGGTCTCTTGTATATGTTGTCCCAATACATAACGACATCCAGTGATCGAGGGAAAACAAAGCACTTTGAGCACACATGTAGATGGAAGGAACTATAGAGCTGTATCCATATAATATTATGATGATATAAAAGTGATAATATATACCCACCACCAGCATGAAAGGTGGTCCCTGGTTCTCCAAATATCAAATGCTATGCTGACGAGAAGTTCAACGAGCTCTCGTTACATTCTTAAATTCATATACATTGTTTCCTCAAACATTGACTTTCCAGATGGCGCTTGCACGTTCCCATCTGACCTGACCGGGACATGGGTCACCTCGACGATGGGAACAATTACGTTTACGACATTCCAGGTGACGATCCCTTCTGTCTACACCTACGGCAATCTCATCTTCGACTGTGACACATTAGATGGCACACAGTATTTACTCAGGTAATGATAGGAAATTGTCTACTGTTACGACATTCAACACCATGAACACCAGCGCCACCGGTTATGATGATAAGTCAAGGATAGGTTCCACAGATATTCATTACCTTTCGAACTAACTAACGATGTATCCCATGATTTTATGTGCCACCCAAATCTCCGTTCCTGCAGTGACGTCACTATATCTCACAGCTAACTCAATGTTTTGCGCTTATAAGTTAATTCTGCGGGTTTCAACGAACACTCTGTCCAATGACAACCGGCTGCTGTGCCTCTTCAACCGCGACTGCTAAGAAGGAATGGGGTCATAGAGCGATTAAACTCTACAGTGAGGATAAGGATAATGATATGATCTACGCCCATGAAATAATTATCTCATTAAAATCATATTTTATTTGCCAAAAAGGCTAAGGAGACAAATGAGCACATTCCCTTACATGTCACGCCATACGAGCGTTCTGAACCACGTTCACCAGGCCAGTGACAGTAGGAATTTGTTTTATTATTATGTAACGTGGAAAGAGTTAAAACGCGGATATTTTTGAATATGGGGCAGTGCGACAGTCGCCTGTTCACCAAAAACGGCGTCCATCTTTCGCTTCAGTCGAATAAACATTTGAGACAGAGGAGACTTCCCACAGTCCTTGCCAGTTGGGCAGCAATCTTTGTCATCTGTCATCAGTCTTGGTCATCATGTCAGATATTCAATGCATTTGTTACCATTTGGTTTTCAAGTTTTAAACAGGAGTGTTTCAAAGGTAGTGTGGAATAGAAGTCATCAGGTTAATATTAGCGCCACAAAGCCTGGAACTTTCTCAATGGCTGTTTTCTGCACATTGTCAAATATGTCACCGGAGGATCAAAGCTAAAAAATGATCGTTCTGATCATTCGTTATTACTCGGCCTTTTCCGTAACCATAATTCGGCTTCTCCTGGAAAAGCCCAAATGTGTACGTTCTAACGTGTCTTCAGATCTTTGTGTAGATTTACGCGAACTAAGATCTGAATTTAATCAGATTGTCCAAATCGATAATAAAATATGTGATTTACATCTATGACAGTATTAATAGATATGAGTATGAGTGGAGTACGATAATCGTCTCTGTGGTAAATACTACGATCTAAGACTATGAAGTCTTTAAGTAATTAAGTACAAGATCTGCAACAGTCATGTCTGTAGACAACAATAAAATCTAAGGCTATAAAGCCTTACGCTTATCAAGTCTGATGTAAGTAACGAGATTTACGACATCAAGTTTCATAAAAGTAATCATACTAACAACTGTCGTTTATATTATTACACTTTTCTTTTGTCAAGGTCAACAACGACGGTGACAGTCCTCGGTAACCAACTCGACGTCGTCACCTGTTTCAATGACATCACCATGCTTACCACGGGGGTCAAGTACAAGCTCCAGCATGCGACAGGTCAGTACATGTAACGGACAGGCTTCATGGGTAGCCTAGTGCTTAAAGCGTTCGCTCGTCACGCCAAAGATCCGGGTTCGATTCCTCTCCTGGATAAAACGTGTGAAGTCCAATTCCGGTGTTCCCAACAGTGATATTGCTGGAATATTGTTTAAAGTGGTATTGAACTAAATTCACACACCAACAAATATTTTTACATTAATGCTCATGTGAGAAATAGAACTGTGGTCGTCGGCCTGATGTGCGAACACTTTAATTATTTGGTCACCTTGAAGAATATACCGGCTATATGATAGAATAAAAATACTATGCCTTCTTCAGCCGCACTGAACGATGCGAGCGGTTGGCGTCTAAAAGTCCTCCCCACCGGTTCATCCCTCGCAGCCAGCACCCTGTGTGACGAGTCCACACCATACGCCATCGGCACCCAGGACATCCTCATCAAAGATGGTGAGATTGAAATACACATTGCTTTACAGTTCTAATTTACAGTACCCGCGAAGGTCCGTAGTAGAATAGGCCTTCAGCAAGGCCTTGGATGACACATGACATCGGTTCCCAGTTGCACAGATCGATGCTCATGGTGTTGATCACTGGATTGTCTGTTCCAGACTCGAATATTTACAGACCACCGCCATATAGCTGGAATATTGCTGCGTGAGGTTTAAAACGAAACTTACTCACTCATTCTGATTTACAGATGTTGACTGTTACAAAGCATGGTGTCGCACCACTGTGATGATGGGACGTGTGTGTGTTTTTTGTTCCATGGTGCTCTACACAAAATATCAACCGTGTCTGTTATGGATTATTAGTGAAAATCGTTTGTTTCATAGAAAACTAAAACATTATATCTTATGCGTAACAACGTCTTTACTGTTTTTATATGAATTCATCTGAAGAAAGGGTAAGGACTGGTTAGTCGACTATGAGCAGAAAAAATAGTAGAAAGTGAAAATGTTGTCCAATAACGCTCCGTTTGTTCACACGATCCTCCAACATTTAACAGGCCCACAGAGATTTCGTTTTCTTACATACGGGTATTCATGAATCGGCTCCCACGAAATAGTTTTGCTATGATGTCGCGATGGCGTCGCTTTGTGGGATATGACACGAGTTTCAAAGTCACATCTGGAACCACTTGCACAAAGTGACCTCAACGCTAAGACCGCCTTAAACCTATGTTAGAATATCCAGTCATCGTAGTCCTAACATGGCTTTGTGCAAGTGGACTCTGACCACTACGTCAGCCGTAAGCCGTTGTTAGCGTGTCACATCGTAACGATCACTGCGAAGACATATCCTGCAGCTCCCTGAAACGATATCGGAGCACGACCGTCACTATCGTACCTAAACGGGTATCTTCCTATAATGATGACTACCTCCAGTTTGACTATCCATTAACCCCTAAACGTAGCCTTTACGACAGTCGCAACGCTTTGATAACCCTGGGGCAGTTAAATACGGTTTTTATGAATTCCATGGGACCACTAATTTGAGTTCGTTATAGATCTAACCGTTGTTCCTTGAAAGCGTTTTGACCTAGACAGCGGTCAGGGCTCGTCAGTTCATTTTGTGAGCGCGTTCGTCATGAACATAGTGTATGTTACTGTCAGAAAATGTGCATTGACGTAACTTCGCGACCACCATCAGTATGTTAAAATAGTCAATGCTCACTTTGATAAGTTCAAATATATCAAACTTGTTTCTGTGTTGTTTCGCCAGGCTCAGCAAGCAGTGCTTTCATCCAGTGTCCAGACGCGTTGCTGGGGACGTTCTCCTACACGTACGACGCCGGAAGTGGAGACGTCTGTTCTAGCGGCTCCTACCTTGACGTTTGTACCGACATCACCACCATGACCTTCGACTTGTCCATCTGCAGTCAGACGGTCGCATACTCCAGTATGTGTTTCCTAGTCTTGATATTTGAGCAAATATATTTACGAATTCGTTATATCAGCGTGCATACTGAAATTTGACATTCTTATAATTATGAAAGTTTATGCTTCCCTAGGATCTGATTTTGACAAAAAAGTGACAGATGAACGAGTCGCAAGAGAGTTTTACAGTTTTGCGGAGTGATGACAGAACATAGATCGCATATGGTCGTATATTTCTTGCATTTGTAAATATATTTGAAATTATTAAAACTAGCCAAATTCAAAACTGTAGATGTTCTTCCAAATGACGGCAATCAATGAAATTGCCATATTGGTTTGCATAATATTAAGATATGAGATACACTCTGATTCTATGATAGCATATCTGTACAGATCCAGGACACAATGTCGTTAACTATAGGGTATTACTGTCTGTAACCAAGCAACCAGTCTAAACAAAGGACAAATCCGCGCAAAGAAATAATTTCCTCTCTTCAGGATATTTTCTCAATAAAAGCGACATGACGTATGGGTACATACAAGATGATATTAAGATGAAAACATTGGTATTATACTTGATGAACCAAGGAAGATGTGGCATAAGTTCCTTTGTGGCAGAGATACAAGGTTCATCAAAAGGGATTTTGAAAAGGAGAGTCATTAAAATTGCTACAAGGGTTTGAACTAAACTGAATTTCGGAAGCTTGTTGGTTATTTTGACATTGGCGGCCATCTTGAATGTTTGTGAGTGAATTATTTGGCAGAAACCAAGTCTGACTATTTTGTAATGCATACGTGCTTTTTTCATGAAAAGATTGAATCACATCCGAAATATGGAAATTCTGTTGGATAATATAAACTAGACGTACATTGCATTTCAAACGAGGATTGCTATTTTCGCTTGGACAAAAAACATTGACAGTCGTATTTCTGCTTGATCCTAAAAGACGGTGGGTTGGTCGGTTAAAGCGTTAGCTTATCACGCCGAAGACCCGGGTTCGATTCCGCATATGGGTACAATATGTGAAGCCCATTTCTGATGTCCACCGCTGTGATATTGCGCGAATACTGCTTAAAGCAGCGTTAAACAACATCACTACTCCCAAGAATGGCTGACGATTACATTTCAGGTGGGGGTGTGGTCAACTGTGTGTACAGCCAGACCGACACGTCGACAGACACAACATACGTCGCCGTCTACAACAACGACAACACCACTGACGAGAGCACGACGTACCGATACACGTGTTTGGTAAGTACAATGTACTTCACTATTAACATCTTTGGGTAAAGAATACACTTAAAAGCTGCATTTTAAAAAATATGCACCCTGCCCTGGTGAGAACCACCAACAAATCCGTACTGTATACGTGACCTACTGTCCACTGTGCTCATTCACTCATTTCGCCATGGAAACACCTGGTAGTCTCAAAATGTTCTGATACAAATGTCCACTACAGCGACGTTGACTTTACTGACGCTGACGTTCTGTTAAAATGAGGTCACCACTCGTGTGTTGTTGCATACCCCTAACAGGTTTCAGCTTTCACTTGTTATTGGTATTAAACTTTAATCACTTATCGATATGTGTTTCGTCATTTGCGTGTTTGTTGTCCACAGGCCGTCTCGGCAACTGGCGCCGTTGTCAACGTCAGCCAAAGCGCCAGGGTCTGCCAGAGCGATCAAAACGCCACTTATGTGGCAACTGGCGCCACACTACAGCTGACGTCTAACTGTAAGTTCACTTACACTTCTCTATCTAGACACGTATTTGAAGTCTAAGAGGTCTGATTTCGTCATGCATCATTCCGGTCATCTCGAGTTTGAATCCTAGATTAGACCCGATCTCGATCCTAGGTGTAATACCAGTATATATATGCTTCGTGTTTTAAATGATCGATAAACGTTTACAAGTAGCGTAATCTGGGGTTTGTCTCCGGAAGTAAGTGACACAAATACCTCACTGTTAAAAACCATCGTTAAAATCTACCGAACAATATTTTTACACAACTGCCCCACAAACAAAAGTCTTGATGTGAAGGTTAAATATAAGACGATACTTGTAACAGGCTTACCTAGTTTTATTATTCAATTCTAATTCTTGGACTTTTAAACTTTCAGACACCTGTGGTAAGTTGTTGTTTTTCAGTTTTAAACTTTCTCATTTCAACAACACTTTTCACTTTTTCAAACACCATCTTCTTTTTTATCCATACATCTAACGGATAGCCCAGTGACGGGCTAGGCTATCGTTCACGAATGAGGCTGTTTTAACACACCTTCATGAAACGCACATTGTCACACCGTAACGTGCATCCAATAGACATCCGTTACTGTTGCATACTTTCATCCATTTGACTCTATTTCTACTGCACCCATCACTGTACTGTCCTTTCGCTGTCTAACAGTCAAAGGGAGCCCTTATACCTAGCGACAATTATGTGGGTGGGAAGTTTGTTGTGGTGGGAGACCGTCGATGTATAAAAGATTATGTATTAAACACGGCAGATTCACGTCACTTCCTATGAAATAAAAGATAAGCTGATTACCCGAGCTCACTATGCAAGAGACCATACCAGCGTTTGAAATTAGCATAGGCCCTTGCGCCAGAAGTCGACTGAAAAGCTCTCGGACCCACAGCTTTTGTTTTTTGCAAGTGGTTGTAGCTTTGTTTGCTGGGTATTACTTACACTGTAGCTACAATATGGGGCCTACACATTCTGATCAGGACCCACACCTTTGTATGGTTCTGAGTCCTTAGGGCCTGCAGCTTTTCAGGATAAGGGACAACACTGGACAATGCACTGAAGTGTATATGTCTCTTTCCAGTGCCAACCACTACCACAGCTGCAGTAGCCAGTGCTGACGTCACTTCCATTGTCTCCGGAACTGTGTCACTGCTCCTGCTGTTGGCCATTGGCGCAGTAGTCCTCGTTGTGTTTTTAAAAGTGAAGAAAAAGAAAGTTGCTCCTAACACGACGCAGGATGAGGCTGTTAAACCCAGTTCTGACACAACATTGCAATCTGAAACGAGACCAAGATCTCGCCTCACTGTATCCATTATGGATGTGGAAAGCGACGTGACAAGCCCACGTGACGTAACTGTATCTGAAAACGAGGCTGTCGTGGATCAAACTGAAGCTCGTCCTTCATTTGAGGATGCGGAAACAGAAACTGATGCGGCTGAAATAATGTCAAATGAAACAAAGCATGAGGCTGACACAAATAACAAAGCTGCAGAATCTAACCAGGCTGATCTCAAGGTTGAGGATGAATCAAATGACCTCTCGGCTGTACCTGACAATCACATTCCAGCAATCACGATCACAGACACGGATGCGCAGACAGATGTTGCGGCTAGTACCGTCGTTGAATTGCCGAAGATCGACACAGAAACTGAGACCTCGCCCCGTGAAGAAAAAACTGACCAAGACACATCAAGATCAACGAAGTCCAAAAATGACACCCCACGCTCCAAAAAATCTAAAAATACTCCGCGATCGAAGAAGAAAAAGTAGCAGGACAGTTTAAATTGCAGGAAAGAAATAGCATATTAGTTTGTGTGTTTGGCAAGTTTCTCCATACCACTGTAAAGGCAAGATGTGGATGACATATACAGTTTGGTGCATCATGGAAGCTAATAATGCCCGATGCAATTTCATGTATGATTTCTTTCCGTGTTTTCTTCATCAACTTGCCTTAGCATGTGTGTTGACGGGTGTCACTGGTGGGGTATGACATGCTACCTTCTTGCATATACATGTACATTGTACCTTCACGATTTAGAATTGATTCATAAACACATTGCATGTGAGAACCATTCTGTGAACCGACTTTCTTGGCTGTTGAAATGATTTTGACGCTTTTATCTACATACAACATGGTCAAAGTAGCTGAAATGATTGATCAACAAAGTCAAAACGTACACAATGTGCGTCATGGTTATGTGAATATTAAGTTGTGTCGTGACTCCCAAAGTATCTAACGAAATGACTTACATTTTCAATTTTGCCTAATCAGCACATTTTCTTCACTCTTCCTTGACTTTGTATTTTCATCACACGTTTTGCACTGTTTCCTTAAATCAGAACGAGAATATATGTTTCATGCATTCCCCCTACATGTGTGCTGTATGATGGTGAAATTCCACCTGCTTTACTGATACCCTGTAACACAACATCTGTAGCAACACGGTTCTGTGTTTCATTTATTATATCATTGACAGGATATACTACACTGTATCATTGACATGTGCATCTATTGCAGTATATCATTGATGTGAATACAAAATACAGTATATCACTGGCATATATACTACTGTGCACTACTATGGTGGAAAGAACGGCTACCATTTTAGACTGCTCAATATAAATGTTCACTATCAACTGTATAATTATCATCATCGGTGATGGTGTATTGTAAAAGAAAATATTCTTTAACGTTCTTGACAGAATACATTGACACTAATGATGAACGTTATTTGCACGACAGTGGGAGCTGTGCATAATAGCAAAAGAACCAAAAACAACAGGCAAGTTGGTATAGTATTACCCAGTATTAGACGGCGGTTATATTTTCAGTTCCGTCAGACACTACAACTACTGCTCCGACGACGACTACTGCTGCTCCTCTTACCGGTAACACCACCGGCATCGCTGTAGGTGTGTCCTTCGCAATCATCATGCTGGTCCTGCTAGTGGTCCTATTCCTCTTCCTCTTCTGTGGAAAGAAACGAATGAAGTTGTACAAGAGCATTTGTGGCGGGAAATGTGTCGTCTGCTGCTCTGAAACCCACGAATGCATGCAGTTCAGCTTGCTGAAATGTTGCGGATGTCTGTCGTGGACGAAGATGATCCTACTGCGGTGCTATGAGTGTTGTTGTCCGGAGTGTAGTCAAGGGCGAGTTGAGCCGTCGGGTGGCGATGTAGAGTCCGGTATCGTCGTGACAGTGACTCCACCGGCAGATGAGAAGAAGGATTCGTTTATGCCATTACCGCCTAGCGTTGAGGAGGTGGGCCCTGTAGACTCGCAAGGTAACCCCCGTCGACTTCCCCCTCTGGAAGCCAACAAAACATCACCTATGTCAGTGATTGAAGAGGAGCCTGATGACACGCCGAGCTCCCCAACCAAACCCCCAGCTATCTCACCCCGTTCTGACGAACCAGAACCGCCACAGGATGCTTCTGACGGCAAGATGCAACCGGAAGAGAAGGTTGAGGAGTTGAAGCCTGACGAGCATTTGGTAGCTGTTGCAGGGGAAGAAAGTCAGGGTCAAAAGGCGAAGACTGACGAGCAGTTGGTAGCTGTAGCTGGGGAATTTCAAGGTCAAGAGTCGGAAGTTGAGGTAACTAAGGTAAAGGAGCTCACGAGTGTGGAGGAAGGGGGTATGGTCAAAAATGACTCCACTGTCGACGGAGGTAAGGTGGCTCAGTCTGCAAATGAGGAAGAAATCACTCCGTCTGAGTCAGGCCCTACTCCAGTCCCGCCGGAAACTACGCCGGACCAACCTGAAACTGCCCCACCAGCTGAAACAGCTCAATCCGATCAGCCAGAGACTCCGTCAGATACAACTACAGCCCAGCCTACTCAACAAACGACAGCAGCAAGGGAACTTGACCTCAAACCAGTAGAGCATTCCACACCCAGAGATTGAGAGTCTTTTTGAGAGAGGTCAGAACGAACAATGGTTTTTCAGGGAATATGGTTTATAGTTTAACGACACAACCTTTTCATGTAGATAAGAGATCGGTTGCAAATTTGTTTACATGTGAAATTGGAGTAATATTAAAGTTACTAGTCGATGAAACACCTAGTTACTGGAAACACGAGTACATGCATGCATTTGTTAGACGTAGGGTGTATATCACTCGCCCTCAGTGATGTAGTGGACAGATGACATATTGGGACGTGTGGGTGGTACAAAATGTCTTATACAAATCTAGTCTTTTGGCGTCGCTTTATGCATTTTACAACACCCGTACCCAAACTCAAAGCAGTCCCTGAAAGCCCACTTACATCTATAAAGAAAAAGCATTTTTCTTTAAAAACGCTGTTCAAGGACCACGAGAAATACAGACATGATAAAGGGTACACATGTAACTGACGAGAAACACAAACATGACATAGGGTAGACATACAATTGATTTTATATCAGTCTTTATGTTAAATACATGTATGCATTGAAAGATACTCAGTAACATAGGTTAAAGGTTTGAGTTCGTTTTTGTTTTTTCTCGTTTTGGTGTTACTCGTTCAGTGTAAGAATGAACCTCCATACGACCGAACAGTTTTAATCATAGCACATTGCTAGTCGTTGTTTCAGGTCTTTCGTCATTAAATCTTTCGATGTTTCAACGTATAAATATTTCGTTACAATGTCTATGTACATGAAGCACCTTCTAACACAACCCATCCCACAAGATAGACAGTTTGATGTCTCGACAAAACCTTTCGAATTTAATTTGTTGAGCAATTATTTGTACTATCTGCATTTGTCATGCTCATGTTTGTTAATGTGTTAGCATATGCAAATAATGTTTCTTTGATTATGATGATGTACATATGTATATTGAAAAACGATATATATTTTATATTCGTGCCCCGAAGCAACGCTGTGATAGTTTGTGATGATATAATTTCTATGAGCGTGCATATTATTCCAGCATATGTGCTTATGTATATAATGTTTTCTTTTAACGTTTTCTTTATTCAAAAGCTGTGTTTGGTTATATATTGTTTTAGGTTTGAGAGTGAATTGGTTCATTTTCTACGAGTGTAATCATGTACATAGCGTTCGCATTATACAGGTTCACCTGTACCCCTGAGTAAAACTGTGATAGTTTGTATTATGAGGGTTTTAGAGTGACGTATGGTTTTGAGTTCATGTAAACATGTATATAATTTCCATTGCCATTTGTTAAAGATGTGTTCTAATGATCTATTACCCCAAAGCAAATCTGTGATAGTTTGTACTATAAGGGTTTGAGAGTGAAATAATACTATTTATATGTCACTTGCGTTGAAAGGTATAACTCTTAAAGCCAAACTGGGAAATGGATAGCCTAGAGGATGAAGCGTTCGTTCGTCACGTCGAGGGCGGGGGTTCGATTCTTCACGATGTGTGAGTGAGCATGATTTATATTTCTAGTAATAATTCAGTTAAGCCCGACAGTTTACTGCATAAGGGGCCTCACACATTGTACCAATGTGAGAATCGAACCGGACCAGCTTGAAATACAAGCAAACGCTACAGGGCACCACTTGAACTCCCCCCTGCGGACCGAGTATACGAATTGTTAAGCCATTTTCTGACATTATTAACGTGTTATTGGTGGAATGTTGGTAAAGCGACATAAAACAAAACATCATCAAAGCAAGTCGTGTTTTGCAATGAAGGAATGTGTGTTTAAGAGTCCATATACATTTCTGAAGTGGACCTATTCACGAATCTGTTGGTTCATCATTTGGCCGGTGTATGTAGATATTAACTATTTTTGTAATAAAGTTTCTGCGTTTTAAGTGAGTTCTTCTATTTCTCCATACGTTGTTTCTGTGCGAAACAATCGGAAATATAGCAGTATCTATTTGATCTAACTTGATTAAACTTAAACATGAAATATATTGATGAAGAATCATTACTGTGTTGAATGTTGGATTCAAACTAGTAGTTCTGTTGTGAGTTGTAAACAACAAAAATGCACACAAACCGAAAACCAAACCAACAGCGCACACTAAATAAATAAATGAATGAATGAATGAATGAATGAATGAATGATCGAACACTTGTTGGAAATGGAGAAATCATGATATTCAGCGTTGAATGTTGAACGCTGACTGAAGCGGCTGTGAAATCTCGCTTGCAGAACAATCATTCACTGACGGTATCGTATTGGGATTTTGTCTCTGGGGCTCCGCTGATTTAAACCTACATAAATTGTTGCCTATAACGCTTTTGAGGTCTTGCTCGCTCGTAGTAGTGGGAAGTTTAACTTTTGAATGTTAAGACCTGCGTGGATATTCCTTCCACTTCATCTAGGTTTTGTAATGCAACTTAACTGTGCACACAAGTCACATATTATGCATGAACATTCCATGACGGGAATCGAATCTGCAAATTATTTTAAATATATTTACAGTTAACATATCCGGATAATGTGTGAGCCACTGTATGTAGGGATCCGTGAAGATCCGGTTACAACTGCTCTTCAGCAACCCACACTTGTCGTACAAGGCGGCTAACAGGAACGGGTGTTCAAGATCGGTGACTTGATTGACACACATCATCGCATCCCATTTGCCGATGCCCATGCTGTTGATCACTGTATTGTCTTGTCTAGATTCGACTCGATTACAGCACTATACAGGTGTATTATTGCAGCGGTGGAGTCACAACAACCAATACTGGGTGAAGGGATGTGGTCTGATCTTGCCCCGGCGCTTCTCCTTGATTGACTGTCGCACTTGCCTCAACAAGTTAGCGTTATATTCCCCATTCATTGTTCTTCCTTTTGGTAAGTAGTCTATGTGGATGACACCTTTGCTATCCCAGAAGACTGTCGCCATTACCTTCTGCACTGATTTGGAGGCTTGGAACTTTTTTGTCCTGGGAGAAGTGACATGTTACCATTCCATGGATTCTTGTTTGCTCTCAGGACCATAGTGGTGGATGCAGGTTTCATCACAGGTTACTAGCCTAAAGTGAAAATGTTCTGGATTATTGCTGTATCTGGTTAGCATGGAGGTGCTTATGGTGACCCTTGTTTGCTTCATTTCATCTGTAAGCATTCTTGGCACCCATCTTGCGCACACCTTAGACATGACGAGATGTTCATGAAGAATTGTCTCGATGGATCCGTATGAAATGCCTGTGGTCTCCTCTAACTCGTGGAGTGTGATTCGACGATTTTCCAGCACAAGTCTATGCACTCTGTCAATGTTTTCCTGACTAGTGCTTGTTGTTGGGCGACCTGGACGGGGGTCATCATCAAGACTCTCTCTACTATGCTTAAATTCATTGACCCATCGTTTGATGGCAGCAGCTGAAGGGGAAGACTTCCCATAAACTGCCGAAAGCCTTTCTTCAATGTTCTTCACCGAGTTTCCTTTAAGAACTAAAGACTTAATTACTGCTCTGTACTCAGTTTTATTCATTTTCACTGCCGTGAGGGGGTCTCTTTCTGTCAATGTGAGCTGTTCAATAACTTCTGAGAGTAGGATACCAAAACTTATATATCACATCAGCTACACCCCAAGGTTCAATGTCGTACCATAGGCTGTGACACCTGGGTATGAAAAATGCCCAAAGCTCAAAACTTACTGACATCCCCTCGTATTTATGAATGATTGTGTCGTAGGTGTATGTATTTTTGTTCATGGTGATTCGACACGCGGATACACCTGTGGATGAGGACGTGTTCGTTTCTGTTTGTGTTGGTTGGACTGTAGTTGTGGGTGTACATACCTGCATATGTGATTACAACTGTGGTTGTAGGTGTTAGTATTGCATGTGATACAACACCGATACTATGTGTGTGTGTGCGCGCGCGCATGTGTGTGTACATGTGTCTCTTGTTTTATCTCAACTGTATAATTTTGTGCAATTGATTTTAATCATTTTATCCTTTGAAGGGACTTTATTGATCTTTAAGTCTCTTATAGCCATTTGGCGGCTTGTGCATGCGTATTTTCATAAAGCAGTGCATACATTACCTGTACGTACAAGATGAGACTAAAATAAACAATATCTCTCACTATATGGTGTTGACAAACTTACAAACATAACCCAGAACCATAACTGGGGCTAATTTTATTGTAAGTGTCCCATGTTAAATTCGGTCACCGTGTTACAATGTTCTCACCATGTACTCGTCTAGTTCTCCTCGTACTCTCCGACGTCATCAGCCGGGCGTTATCGCCATCGCTACGGGGGAGAGTCGGGGTCAGCGGCGGTCAGACTCGATAAAAACCTCAGACGTTTTAACACACGCGCCCCAATATCTTGCAGCCATATACTCATCCGCACGGAAACGCAACACCTGGATTTTATGCACGATACAATCGATGTGGTCTTGGAGTGGGCGACGAGGTAAATAACACCTCCTCCTCCTCCCCCCTCCTCTTCTCTCTTCCCCTCCTCTCCTCTCCTCCCCCTCACCTCCCCCTCCTCCACCCCTCCTCCACCCCCTCCTCCTCCTCCTCCTCCTTCCTCCTCCCTCTCCTCCACCTCCGCCCCTCCTCCCCCTTCCTCCCCTCCCCCCCGTACTCCTCCACCTTTCCCTCCTCCTCCACCCCTCCTCGTCCTCCTTCCTCTTCCCTCTCCTCCACCTCCGCCCCTCCCCCCTCCTCCCCCTCCTCCTCCTCCTTCCTCCCCCTCCTCCTCCTCCTTCCTCCTCCCCTCCTCTTCCTTCCTCCTCCTCCTCATCATCACCCTTTATCATAAATTTACAAACACATGCAAAGCATCATGGGGGTATTTTTCAAAATATATATGATTTCAGACTTCAGCTGGAAAAAGTCCAAGCAAATCCAGCAATCATGTATAGATAAACTAACTACTTCATACTGACAGACATTACGATAGCAAAGAAGTTACAAATATTTTGTAAATGCTTTACATTATGGGTCTCAAATAGGTCCCTCGAGTGGTCACTGACGCGACAGACACCCTGTCCAAAGACGCCCACGCGCGTAGCCAGGTCATCCGGTTTATATAATATTCTTTCCAGTTAAAAACACAATTCTTTTCCAAAACGAAACAAATCCCAATATGTGGAACAACTATTTGGCAGAGAAAAAAAGCTCAAATGCTTGGCGACCCTTGAAGGGGGTGAGTATTCGTTATGTTATGTAGTCCTGTGTTGCGTAGACACATATAAATATTTCATTATGAATATAAAGTTAGATTTAAAAAATACAGTCAAAGTTTCAAATGTATATTTTAGGCCTATAAAGGGATGTTTTCTTTACTAAATCGGAAGGTGAGTAATTCATTGTTTCTCGGTCGTCAACGTGGCGTCAACTTGGCGTCATCATGGCGTCAACGTGGCGCTTAATGCGGCGCCTAGTACAAGGCAACTGACAAACGCTTACGTTTTGACGCTACCGGTGGCATACTAATTTCCGTCGGTCCTTTTTGTGGGTTTTCAATTTGAATTCATCACTTTTGAATAACATTCTTTTAAATTAAAATGTGTGGAGGTCGTGATGGGTAAATTCGTGAAATTTGGGTATGGGAACATTAAAAAACAGAAATATTTTGAATGTGAGCACAACTGTAGAACAAGAGTAGGTCTTTGTTTAAGTGGGAGACATTCCGGTGTTACTACAATTTACAAGGTGAGGTTAGTAGGGAGGATGGAGGTCTGTTTCATCACATGTGACAATGACCCTCTGTAGTCCAGGAGATCTCATAGCAACACGAGACAAGGAAAATATTGACCGTCACTGACTTCAGTTGGATTTGGACAATACCCGTGTTTACACTGAAAGAGCTTCCGCAGGGCCGTAGAGCAAATAATTCGGTTTCAGAGAGGTGGTATTAGAGGTGGAAGGAACGTACCGTAAAACTGTACTTTCCATGCATCGCAATACTGGGTGAACGTTGATTGGTGAGAACTTGTGGAGTGAGTGAGTGAGTGAATGGATGCGTGGCGAGTGAGTTGATGGGTTTTGAGTGAATGAGTATTGATTCACATTGTTTTCAGCAACATTCCAGTAATAGCAAGGCGAGGGACACCTGACTTCATAATTGCTACAGTGTTGGTAATCGACCCCAGACCTTTGACATGACGAAGAAACGCTTCAACCACGCAGCTGCCTCGCCGCCCAGGTGAGTGAGACGGTGAATGAGTGCGTGCCTGAGTTAGTGAGTGAATGCGTGGGTAAGTGCATATGAGTAAGTGAACCAGCGGTTTAAGCACTACGCCCAACCTGCTTTCTTAGTTCGAATCCTGCATTATCCCAAATACTAGTATACATAAAGTCTGCATTGTAGATGTGGGTTTAAACGTAGGGATAAATGCGTACTACCTTGGCTTAGTTGAGATTTTACTCTCAATTTCGGTAGAGCTGGCCGTTGAACGGTTATTATAGTGGCATAAAAATACTTGTGTATGTGTGGGGTGTGTGTGGGGGTGGGTGTGTGTGTATAATTGCCTATCGTATTGTTATTGAATATTAAACCCAAATGATATGAAATCTTTTGTTTACAAAGAAGGTTTGGCCGTATTCCCCTAAAAAACGTCTGCTTTTCATGTATCGTCTTTGAATATGTGGCGCCATGAGACACTTCTCCTCAACCTTAACATTTCTATGTTAAACTAAGACCCTCCAGTAAGTGATACGCACTTTCCGCTTTATATTTTTCTACGTGATGTTGAATCCGACTTTCACAGATAACCTCGAAAACATGGCGCATTGTTCTCAATTTTCTGTTTGTTTGATACGGAACACTCATACGCTACCACAATAACTCATTATCTCAAGTCCAGAATTTGCACACCTAGAATTTGTTTTACATAAATAAGGTTTTATTTTCACTATGCAAATACACGACGCTACGAAAACAGAACATTTGGTCAATGGTATCTTTAGTTTAAAACGTCGGTCGTATGATTTGAGTTTTTGATTTGAATTCATCAGTTTTGAATGTCATTCTTTTGAATTTTAATATGTTAAGGTCGTGATGCTTAAATCCGCGAAATTCTTTTGGTTCTACGGGTATATAGGATGCAGGAAACAAATACCATCGAAACACGTTACAGGGGTGAGTATTTAGAGTAGGGGCTGGGGCTAGGGTGGGACTGAGATAAAGGATTAGGACTGAATTGTTTATAACCCTATCACCCCACCCCTTATCTCATCCTTATTTTATGCGACATGTTTCATGCATGCTCCCAACAAAACCCATTACTCATACATGTCTTCGATAGCCTCGCCCCTCTCGTCTAAAACAAATGAGTGAGTGAGTGAGCATAGGTTTACGCCGCTGTTAGCAATATTCCAGTAATTCACGGCGCTGGACACCAGAAATGGGCTTCACACATTGAACACATATGAAGAATCGAACCTAGACCTTCGGCATGACGAGCGAATGCTTCAACCACTTGGATACAACACAAATGAACAATTAAAACAAATGAACAGACCGCACTTGCTATCTGTGTTTTTGAAAAATGTATAACTTTCTTATGTTTTCATGCCCCTTTAATACCCAAAGTGGTCGTAATAAGTGGTGCTCCCTGCCCACGTTGTGACCCCTTTTTGAATTGTTCTTCAGCAACCCATGCATGTCGTAAAAGGCGGGTAACGGGATCGGGTGGCCAGGGTCTCTGACTTGGTTGACACATGTCATCGTATTTGTGTGGTTCGACGCTCATGCTGTTGATCACTAGACTGTCTAATCCAGGCTCGAATATTTTCAGACAGCGGCGTATTGCGGAATGTGGCGTTAAACAACAAACCAAACAACCCCTCTCTGTGGTTTGATTCTATTTACACCAACTCCCCTTTTAAGTGTTAACAGTCTTACACATCAATGTAGCAAAGGCTCAACTTTTTTGAAAGTACATCTTTTTGATTACTTCAATGAACAAACCGTGTTCTTCAAAAGGTTATTTCCTCTCGTATTCATTTAAACACAATGATATAAATGTCACATCTTTTATTATTCAAGCGTTATTTAGGAAGAATGTTAAAATGATAAAAATACACACACTATGTTTTCCATTCCATGCTGTTATACAGCATAATAAATACACAACGTAAAACATAAATATTTGTTTAGCATAAAAAGAATAAAAAGAATGGGTCATTTTACTGGGTGTAAGTTTATTTGCTTACAACTATGCGTCACAGCTACATGTCGAAAGTTTAAACGTCAAAATATGAACTATGTTTCTGAAACGAAAACACAAAAACGATTCAACACAGTAAACAGGACATAGAAGAATGGAAATCCTTGACTAACACTAAAACAATGTGAAATCCTTGCCACACCCTGTTATAGGGCCTTACATCAGCGTGATTCAACGCTCATTGAACTGCCTTAAAAGCATAGTCATAGATCTGGAGATGTACGGATGGTGATAACGACCTAAACAATCTCGTGCCGGTGGGTCTCGTTTATAAGAGCATCCGAGATTTAACGAGAAGTGCACATACAGAGTACCCAAACAAGTTGTCGCGCCCTTTATGGGAATAACGGCTTAATTCCTCGTCAGAAAGACTACGATATAAAAAGGGTAATGTACATTTTATGTACTTACTGTACATTTTGTACGAACTGACCCACTGGAAATTCCTCAGATGCAACTGTAAATCAGGACACAACAAACAAAATGTCTCCGAAGCTATGGCTGAAGTATTCTTTTGATTCACACATAAGGAAATTGGCGTCTCGCCATGTCTTTTGTACTACTAAATCATACACAAACACTGTGAGAATTTCAGGGTTTATCAAACGTTTAATGTAAATATATTAAGGGTGTTTTTTTACCTTTATGTCCCTGTTTAAAAGAAGAATACCGAATTGGTTCAAATAACTTTAAGTTAACGTCCATGGCTTGACGGATTAACTATAATAACATTGCGGAACTCTGCTTCTTGAACTGCTTTTGAATGCTAAACACAGGATAATTTTGATAACCATTAATATGGGAAGCTTTGAAAATATTGTTTGGATCTTGAAAAATATAAATTCTGAAGGAATTTCTGTTTGAACACCTCAGTATTTCTCATTTCTATGAGAACTTTGTAGTGTCCAGTTTTATAGGCTATGTGAAAATGCATCAGATTAAGAATTTGTTTGTGTGTCTCAGTTTATGATAGTGAGCGAGTTGGAAGGTATACCATAAACGCATTTACAAGATTTACACACAAACCTGAATGTAAAACTTGGGGAAACATAAGCGAATTGTATAAAATCGCGATTTTCAAACATAATTTTCATGACTAACAGGACCTATTAAATGTTTTTCACATTTCATAATTATATTTGTCAGCGACGAATACTACATTATAACATAGACTGTGTAGAAACAAAGAAAAATGAGATTGCCTTTTCCCGGCGAGGACGTATTGCCGTTCCTACCATATCGCAAAATGAGACACATATTAGGACCTCGTAATAATCAAGGGGGTTGGTTGAAGCTTAAGAGGTGATGAACGCAGTTTACTGTCATTGAGAATATTCCCATAAATCAGACCCCGATTACTGCGTTCAGGAAAAAAGAGGTCCCCCGTCAATCGTAGGTACAGACGCAGCTTGTAGAAGCCCTGTGTTGGAGCTTTATGCTATGTGTGGGGCCACGGTCCGTATTTGAGATGATGACTTTAAAAGACTCGCTTACAGCGAAGCAATGACTTTTAAAGTGGTGTTTTTATCCTCCAGGCTTGTGATTGTGTGTTTAGTGTCAATTATTTTGAGCAAAAAGGCGGCGGAGTTATTTTGGCTTTGTTTATGTGTTGATTCGAGGTTAGGCACCATGGCGAGATTCTCCGTGTGTTAACGTGATGAAAGTTCTTCTGCATTGTACTTTCGATGGAGGGTCGTGACGTGCTTACAACAATGTTTGGGGAAAATAATACGGCTCTGTTTTTCCTCTGTGGATGTGATGATGAATAACAATGCGAAGAACCCTAGTGATAAACAACAGACTGTTAAAGATGTTACCTCTTACTTTCCTAACAACGTCTTCCAGGAAAACTCGTTTATCTGGACACAATGAATAATGATAAAAACAAAGCTTTGGGTAAATGAATGCCGACCATCAATGCATGACGGAACTAAAGTTTGATATCCATTAATTATAGTCCTCCATCCTTTTTCTAAAGATTCTGATAAATTTGACTAAAACCCTAAATTGACTGATTGCTATATTATATGTATTATTATTATCTATTATCTTTTCTAAATGTACAGTTTAATTGTAAAACATGTCTTGTTGGGGTGATTGATACCTCAGACCCAAACGCGGTTTGCAAGGGTTCGGCAATAATGATTTAGGATTCCGTGTAAAGGTCAAATTCAGGACTTGGCCAGCTTTACCCACATGTCTACCATGACATGTTCCTTTGACGAATAATAGTCTATGTAGGTAACGTCATTTATGTAATATTTACCACAGTATTCTTGGATCTTGTTGACAGTATTGAGCAGAGAATCGAGAGTACAATGAGCAGTCTTTACTCAACAATCGTGTTCATGGTATAATTAGCAACTGACGTTCACAGTATTCTTCGATCTTGTCATCAGTTTTTGTCGAGTCTTGAGTGAACTTGTTGAGATATTGAACGATCTTGCCCAAAGTTTTCACAAATCTTGTTTACAGTATTCAACGATCTTGTTGACAGTTTTTGGCGATACTGTTAACATTTTGAGACATTTTGCTCACACGTTTACTGATATTGACACTATTCTGCAGTCTTGTTGGCTGGACATTCAGAGAACTTGATGACTGTAATCAGCAATCTTGTTCACAATATTTAACGATCCCGTTTACAGTATTCAGCGATCTGATTCAAGCATTTTAGAGACAGTGTTAAGCGGTTTTATTCGCATTTGTATACATATATTTACTAAACAAAATAGTAGTGATCTTGTTTGCAGTATTAGGCAATCATTTAGGCAGTATTCAACAATCTTGTTGACAGAATATGAGCGACCATGTTCACAGTATTTGGCAATCTTGTTTCAGTATTCAACAATCTTGTTGACAGAATATGAGCGACCATGTTCACAGTATTCGGCAATCTTGTTGACAGTATTCAACAATCTTGTTGACAGAATATGAGCGACCATGTTCACAGTATTCGGCTATCTTGTTGACAGTGTTCAACAATCTTGTTGACAGAATATGAGCGACCTTAAAAAGTATTCAGCGATCAGTGCACGTTTTGCAGTCATCAGAATAGTATTTTATCAAGCGGAGGTTGGGTACAGGGGTAAGGGTAGACATGGTAGAGAGGCAGAAGAGTGAGACGTCGCTTGAAGAAGAGTGATGTCGCATTCTGTGTCAGAGAAGCATGGGTGTGAAATCGATCACATTGCAATAACTGAATAGTACTTATGAACGTAGTACTTTTAGTCATAGCAGTACTATTAGTCATTAGTCACTGATTATTAAGCAGCGATCCGGTCGTAGTGACTAATTGTATCTTAGGCTATCAACCAGTTTATCAATCAGACTATGAAGCAGGCTATCAAATAGGTTATCAAGCAGGTCATCAAGCAGGCTATCAAACAGGTTATCAAGCAGTACTAGTACTACCACCACCATCACCCCTACTACTACCGATGGTATCTTATCAGGCTATCAGGTAAAAGTGATCTTCACTCTTTAACTGTGATTCAAAAACATCAACATAGTCAAACTGGACTACACATTGAATGGTTTGGTTGACATTTCTGATGGATATGGAGTGTGAACTACGTGAATCGATGTTAAATTATGACTTCCATCACTGAATTATCAGGTTTACACCATTCATAATACAGACTGCCATGATAAAGCTGGAACATAGTACTGGGCAGTGTTTAACATAAAACAATTCTACTACTACTACTACTACTACTACTACTACTACTACTACTAGGCAATAGTCACTTGAAACTGATGTATTAAGCAGAGATCCAGGTCGCCGCGTCCGATTGTATCTTATCAGGCTATCAACCAGTTTATCAAGCAGACTATGAAGCAGGCTATCAAACATGTTATCAAACAGTACTAGTATTACCACCCTCACTACTACCACTAGTCATTAGTCACTAGTGACTGATTATTAAGCAGCGACCAGGCCGTAGTGTCCAATTGTATCTGATCAGGCTATCAGCCAGTTTGTCAAGCAGGTCATCAAGCATGCTATCAAGCAGGTTAGCAAACAGGCTCTCAAGCAGGCTGTCGAGCAGGCTATCAAACATGTTATCGAGCAGGCTATCAAGCAGGTTATCAAGCAGTACTAGTATTACCACCACCCCCACTACTACTACTACTACTACTACTACTACTAATAATAATAATAATAATAATAATACTAGACATTAGTCACTTGAGACTGATGTATTAAGCAGAGATCCAGGCCACCGCGTCCGATTGTATCTTATCAGGCTATCAGCTACTACTACTGGCGCGGTGGGGTAGGCTAGTGGTTAAAGCGTTCGCTCGTCACGCCGAAGACCCGCGTTCGATTCCCCACATGGGTACAATGTGTGAAGCCCATTTTCTGGTGTCCCGCGCCGTTATGTTGCTGTAATATTGCTAAAAGCGACGTAAAACTAAACTCACTCACTCACTCACTACTATTACTATTAGTCATAAGTCACTAGTGACTGATTATTAAGCAGCGATCCGGTCGTATTGTACAGTTTTGTCTTAGTAGGCTATCAACCAGTTTGTCAAGCAGACTATGAAGCAGGTTATCAAGCAGTACTAGTATTACCACCACCACCACCCCTACTGCTACTACTACTACTACCGCTTGTATCTTATCAGGCTATCAACGGTTTGTCAAGCAGGTTATCTCGCAGGCTTTCACCGATGCATTATGTCTCCTCTTACAACAAGCTATTGTGAACTTATTCTAACCCGGAATCTAAAACTATCTTAAATAATTAATCCTTTGCCAGAACATCAGCCAGTTGTGGGGCCGAGGCGTAAAATTGAATACACACAACAGTTAATTAAATCAGTTGGATTTTGAAAATAAATAATTGTTTTATTAAACAAACAAATCATAATAATTCATTTAAAACGTGAAAGTAAAATAACCCGAATCTGCACCAGTCAAATTTGACAGCAATTAAACATAAAACCCCAAATGTTCTCACCAAAACACATGAATTCCTCCCTCCCCACCTCACGCCTCCCCCAGCTGATCGGGAGCACCCAACCACGGACGGAAGCCCACATAGTAACGGGAATCCCTGCTTAACACAGTAAAACACAGATTGTTTTCTTTCCGAAATATACCTGTCATTGACACCTATTCTAATGATCCAACATGATGGGGCTTAAGAGCTGGGGCTAGCATTACCTTGTTTATTTTAAGGAATACGAATAATTTCCCCCTCATATCCCACCCAGTATGTATTGAGCGACCCGGGGAGAGTTTTTAGGTTAATATTTCAGTGCCTAGCTGTTCTCATACCGATTATTATAACTGTACCTCACGCGAGGGTTCGACAAATGCCTAAATACTATTGACGCCATATGGAAATAGAAGAAAGCTGTTAAATTATGAAAATAGCAGATATAATTGTCTTAGCACTATTGCCATTATAAGGGCGTGATCTTGTGATTCTTGGGGGTGAATTGGGATAATATGAAACAAATGGGAAAATATTTTGACGGAAAAAAAATTCTCGATGCGTTCATTTTCGGATGTTAAGCGTACAGAAATATCGCGATTAGAACGGACTGCCCCGTGGTGATGTTTTGTCACCGGGGTTGTTTTGTATATAGTTTCTGAATGTGTAATTTAGATGTGGTCTTTCTGAAGAGTTTACGTATGGGGATCTTTATGTTTACAGGTCCGTTGTATCAAAACGAAATATTAACTTTCTAGCATTAACCTTTGAACATGAAGTTTCCTTTCACACAACATGAACCCGACATTATCTGACCTCACGCTTTTGGGAGGCGTTATTGTATTTTCCCACTGCGTTATTTTAGTACAGTGTTTGCAGGATGTTATAGGATGTCGAGTAATCGCAAAATTTTGTCTTATATACACATCCAGTTTAAACATTTCCATTCCTTGTGCAGACATAGGTTTGCATCATTTGCTTCACCTGATCTTCGATGTTTTCGAAGGCGCAAAAAAATAATTCTGAAACCGTACCTATTTTTCAAGTTAAAGTAAAATATTTCCTGCACTACACTTTTGCTTGTTCAGATAAAATCTGAATGTCACTTGAAAGGATTGATTTTGGATAACTGATTAAGGTGGAAAACACATATATTTTGAGTTTTGCGTTTTCTCTGAACGTGTTAATAATAAGTGTATTTATAATGCGCTGGCCTCCATTCACTAGATGAATGCTCATAGCGTTAACGAACGTCTTGAGATATATGCTAAGTTTGTAATAGGAGGCAAGATTAGGTTGTGTTGTAAGAGTGGGTAAACAGGTAGGTCTTTTCAAAAGTACACAAATTTTCATTTTTTTTCAAGTCATGTGTTAAAATCAATGTGTTTCTTCTCTCTCTCTCTCTCTCTTTCTCTCTCTCTCTCTCTCTCTCTCTCTCTCTCTCTCTCTCTCTTTCTCTCTCTCTCTCTCTCTCTCTCTCTCTCTCTCTCTCTGGCAAATAGGCGATCGTTTTCCTGTTCCATGGCATTGCGTATCATTCTGTCGCTTTAAAACTGGGAACAGATTGTGAAATGTGGAAATGTAAAATATTAAACCGATTAGGAGACAGGTCCCTACACAAAGAAGACAACTCAAGGAAAAGAGATTTCTGAAGATTTCTGCGGTTAGAAATATTTTTATGTTCACCATTTTTAATCCCTAAATATTTTTTAAAAAGCTATGCGGTTAAATAATGTACATTCCTGCACACAAAGCAGAATCGGGTTTCAATCAATGCCACTCCACCATACAATAGCATTCTCAGGGGAAACGGCAAAACGTAGTGTGCTCAAAACATGACCACACAATTTGCCGGACATTCACTGGGATGTCGAAATCTCGTGGAATTCCGCGCGATGTAGATGTTGTGTCACATGGAGGTATGTAGTCGAGAATAGGCAGAATTGGTCACGTGATTCGAAAAATTGTCACCTTTACAAGAGAGCTCACACGCTGACTTAATCAGAATCACTTTAAAACGACTCAGTATTTATATTGCCACCGCGAACGAGGTAACCAGAATCTGATGTTATAATACTTAGTCAGGGCTAGTTTGTAGAAGAGTTTATTTTCACATGTGTGTTATCAAAACTTGGTGTCAGTATGTAGAGTGGGATAACGCGTGTAGATTGAAGAAATCGCGTGTTTACTCGAAAACAGCAACATGATGTTAGGATTTATCACCATGATAAGTTATCAGCTAACACAATTGCTGAGATTGTGTTATTGGTTTCATTACATTCTGTTTGATAATCGGCAGGCAAAACATACGAAGTGCTTAGGAAGCATACTATGATTTTAATATCTCGTTCTGTGTGAAGGTCTATTTTTCTCTCAGAGATGCAGTTTTGAAGAATTCACTTAACACTGAAAAACACTGTAACCGTATTCTGCGAATTTGCCATAGTCCTTATCGGCAGGCATCGTTGTAAGGAACCCACTTCTCAGATATGGCTGTGCTGGAGTGATAATCTGTTTAACGCTTTAAGACCGAAGTGTCAACAAGTATGCAAGTGCATAGACCTACAGCGAAGTCTGTGCTACTCACCTGCTAAAACCGTCCACAACTACTTCAGAACCATCGAAATAGCAACGACGACGACCTTCCCACCAACAATTACCAAACAATCAACAGTTAACTGCTTAACTTGTTTCATGTGACGTCCGTGCCAATTTGAAAGCCATTTCCGTCAAACTGTCGTCTTCTCTGACGTCCGCGCGACTTGGACAAAGCTCAAAAGTAATCTTGATCTTGTACAATTAAAACTTTCGCTGGCTTTGTGTGGATAGCATTATCTCTAAAACAGATTAGATGTAATATGTACTGCGCCTGTTTCAGACACTACCTCCTCTTTTCAGTCTCAATCAAATATAATGCCACCGAATGACAGGCGACATAAAAAAAAATCGTGATCAGCTCACGACGTTTCCCTGGTAGATTGTGGTGGTCGTGCCATAAGATCATCGGAAAAGCGTGCCATGTCACTGTCTATTACGCTAAGCGGTACCCCCTGTAGTACACGCCAATATCGCAGCGACTCTGGGGGCCAACGGTTTGAGATTTTCACACAAATGGCTATCAGATGTATCCCTATATCAATCTCTGTTTGAGCTTTCCAGCAGACGGAGATTTGTACGATAAAAGACAGGGGAAGACTGACATTAAGTCTACCAGATCTTTTATTACATATTAAATTTGTTTGTTTCAAGAGAAAACCTAATTTTCTGAAACTGGTTTCATATGTGGAACACAGCTTTTCAGACATATCTGCAGACCCGCGATGCAGATATTCCACAGTCGTGGTTTAAGAGAACGAACTATATAAATAACAAAATGATTGTCAGCATATAATTTTATGAATAAAACACAAGTCACAGATAATATGGACCACACGGTATTTCGCCTACAGGCTCGCTGGAGTGTATGAGTGACTTGGGTTTTACGCCGCTTTTAGCAATATTCTAGCAATTTCGCGACCATTCGACGCCAGAAATGGGCTTTACATATTGTACCGATGTGGTAC